>NW_019385042.1:7158-43973 GCF_000671375.1 Centruroides sculpturatus
GAGTCTAGTTCTGAATAGTGTATGGTTATTGTCACGACACTTATTCAAACAAAGAATATTAATGCTTTATACTTTAAGAATCTTTTAGTGATCGATATATCCATTTATGAAAATCATGCATCAGAATATTTGAAATATTTCAAAATTTAATTAATTAAAACGAAAGTGAGCTTTATTAAACAACTATTTGACTTTTAATCTCAAAAGCATAATAATAGCTTATTCTCATTTCCAAAATTCAACATAAATTTCGAAAGAATGTTAATTAGTTAATGCAATTTACGTAAATGTTGTAATTTATTGTGATAATGCAATTAGTGTGAGTCAATGTAGAACCTCGAAATATGACATACTAATTGAGATATTACACTGAAAAGGTGGGCGTAAAATAACGGGATAAGCAAGCCTATGACATAACCCGTTTCATTTGAAACAGAGTGTGCCATTGGCTCTATAGCTGAATTATAGCCAATTTACCAGGCAACGCTGTCCATTATTAAATGTTTTGTTTAATGAATCGATCTTATTATACAACGTAAACTTATTATAGGATGAATATACCAACGAACAATTCTACCATAAATTGTTATTATATCTGATCAATAAGTGTGCTCTTGTTCATTTCTTTAATAACGGATAATAGTGTAAGTCACATTGAAAATATATTTCTTTATAACGAAAACTAAAGAAAATACAATATGTGTAACATATGCCAACTGTAAATAGTTTAATGAATGAAAATAAATATATATGCAATGCACAACTTCATTTTCAAAAACATCGAGCAAGAAATGTTTTTTCTATTTTCTGTGTTGCTTTCGTCTTTTTATTATATAGTCCTCTAATGTGTTCATAACTCATAGTGTTTATGACTCTCTATCGAGCATACATTGTTTTTCTATCAAAGTGTTTTTGTTCGTTATTTCCACTTGCAATAATTTATGTGTGTACAAAGCGAGAAAGCAAATATGTGTAAAAATATCATTATGGTCTACAACACTGTATTCTAAATTTCTATTAAAGTATTCTCTCGTAGCTTCAAACTATACATTTGCATGCAAATCGCATTAAATTTAAGAAATTAATTCACAGTTTACTGTAAAAAGTAGAATGACATTAATTATATGTTGCACTAGTCTCGACGTAAGAAGATAAAAGAATTAAATAGTTAAATTTAGTAAGCAATGAGAATTTTAAATGTGGTTGTAAAAAGCAACAAGCGATACAACTTGCAAAAACTAAAATGTAATACAAAAATAATTAATATTGAAGACAAAACCAAAAGAATATTCACAGTGCAAAATTCCACAACAACTGAAATGCAGCAAACATTTATTAATTTTTTTAGACATTTTTGAAACATAAAACTTCTTATTCGGTAGAAAAATGGGGAATTTTATTTCTAAATGTAGAACGTATTTTTCGACAATTAGCGATTATTTTAAAGCTGCAATTTCCGACAACGTCTGGACACGATCCGATTGTTGCCTTGTATATAACTTCTATCCGATGATATCTGTTTCCACAGTATTTGGCATCGACCTGTTTGAGACTTGCAGATGTTTTCAAGATCAAAATTTCAATAAACATGATAGAATTTATAATTTATATACAAATTTCATCGAGTACGTTGTGTGGCATTCCACACTTCATACCTTCGTTTGCACTCTGAATAAAAATTTTATGTGCTCTAAAATCTTTCATGTTTTTGGGAAATACTCTTCAGAAATGAGTATTATTGTTTTCATTGTGAATTTCTACATCGCTCTTCAGTTCTCAATTCTAAGAAGAAAGAAGATTACAGTTCATTTTATGAAAAGCACTTACGAAGGAGAATCGAATTTTTCAGTGAAAGCGAAAATTTCTTTTTTTCGAGGATTATTCTTTATTTTCATTATTGCTTCGATTGTCACCACATTTTTAACAACAGTCGTTTTTTCGAAAACAAAAGAACACCTTGGAAGTCAATTTGAAGCGGTTTATTGTTCTACAGCGATTTCCTACATATCTCTGCTATTTGCGGGACAGATAATTTCAGTGCTTTTTATACTTTGTATTGTTTTAGGAATTGTAGGGAAGAGACTGATGAAGTTAACTGAAGAATTAGAAGAAACGAATGTAAATTACTATCCATTAAAGGAGAAATTAGAAGAATTCTGTGATAAGCACACAGAAATATGGGAAATTTTCCAGATGCTTAATAACAGATGGAAAAATCTGTTTGCCTTAATATACGCTTATTTTTTATACGAAACATGTTTCGTGTGTTTTGTTTCAATATTTTCCGATGTTGAAATTTACGTTCGGGCAGTGATCAGTGGAATCTCCTTACTCTTTTTGTGTGGANTAACAACAGTCGTTTTTTCGAAAACAAAAGAACACCTTGGAAGTCAATTTGAAGCGGTTTATTGTTCTACAGCGATTTCCTACATATCTCTGCTATTTGCGGGACAGATAATTTCAGTGCTTTTTATACTTTGTATTGTTTTAGGAATCGTAGGGAAGAGACTGATGAAGTTAACTGAAGTATTAGAAGAAACGAATGTAAATTACTATCCATTAAAGGAAAAATTAGAAGAATTCTGTGATAAGCACACAGAAATATGGGAAATTTTCCAGATGCTTAATAACAGGTGGAAAAATCTGTTTGCCTTAACATACGCTCATTTTTTATACGAAACATGTTTCGTGTGTTTTGTTTCAATATTTTCCGATGTTGAAATTTACGTTCGGGCAGTGATCAGTGGAATCTCCTTACTCTTTTTGTGTGGATGTATTCTGGTTTCTTGGGCTCTTTCATATTTAACATCATCGGTAAGTAATATCTTTGAATTTAATTCGAAAATCATTAAATTTGTCTTTTTTCTCACTACGTTGAATTGTAAGCGCTCAATTTTTTTATAAAAGCGTAATTTTACTATTATTATTAGTAACAGATTCGTTTAAATATATCAAATTTTTTAAAAATTTTACATTGTTAAAAATTACTTTAAAAAAAACTTTTTTAAAAAATATATTTTACTCGTCTTATTTATTTACATTATCTAATTGTACTGATATAACAATCAAAAATACTTGTAATAATTTAGTGTTTACTTTTACTGATTTTTGTCTTGTTTCTGTCTGAGCAATTTTACATTATTTCAATAAGCACAAACTTTCATTGTACAAATCGGTTAAAAGAAAATTGCTGAAAATTCATGGCAAACTCTTAGCTAGACGGTCAGATGGCCGACGGTCAATGTGGTAGCCTTCTATTCTAAGGGACCCAACATAGAATTCAGAAATCCTTCACGTGTGGTCTCTTATCCTCCAGTCAGGTCTTCAATCCTGCTATCCCTCACCACTCAGTCTGTTCTACAATTGGCCATCTGGGTGATGAAGGAATTTAGGATATGGCGCCACATATTTATCACTACTTAAAGTTTCCTTTTTTAATTTCTTATCTTAAAGATTTGGAATTTTTTTAATAGTAACATTATATTCTGTTATATACTAAAAATAATAAAATACATTTCTCTGATAATCATTTATAATAAAAATAACTTTCGGCAACAAAATCTTTTAATGGACAGACAGTTGGCAGGACAGTTCATGTTAAAAAATACAAGGTTAATAACATTAGTGTTTGATTTATAACTGCGTGCAAAAAACATAAAACTTTCAACTGTGTCATTTTGTCCTGAAGGTTTTAATGATTAAAGTACAATGCGATTCTTAAACTCACATTTACAAATTATAAAGCAAAGTATTATTAATTTTAAAATTAACATTACAGATTAAATTAATACTATAATACGTTACTTTTCAGATCGACGATAACTTTATTTCAATACAAAAGTTTTTTTCCAAAGAATTCCCAGTAGAATTCAAGTTTAAGGTAAAATATAATTTAAATATAATGAATACGTAATATAAACAATGAATGCAATTGTTTCATTTAAACTATTGTAGATAACGTGTTTCATGAAGAGATTCGGAAAATCTTTAATGGGAATTTCAGTCGCAGACTTTTTCTATATAAGAAAAGATTTCTTGAATAGGGTACGTAATTTATAAATACTTGTTTTCTTGACGTACATTTAACACTAATTTCTTTCTGATAGATGATGAGTGCATTATACTCCATATTCTCTTCGGTGGTACAAATAACAGGAGTTATGACCAAGCAGAAATTATGTAATACGACGTCTAATTTCAATAATATCACATTTCATTGAACAGAAATGAAATTTTTAGTATCTCAACAGCATTACTTCATGAAATGTATAAATGTGAAATTGTAAGGACAATGTTAGTAACTTTTAAAATGTAGATTGTTTGGGATAAGTCAGGAAGCAATGAGTCCTGAAAAGAAATAGCAGTGAGTGCAGTTATGCTTAGATTAACATCTCTAAAATTATTTAAATTTTTATATTTTTTCAGATATGTAGTTTTCAAATCAGCAGATTTGATATTGAAAGTAATTGTAAGTACAGAACAAACAGTGTTTAAAGCAATTTATGAGTTGTTTGTGTATACACTTATAATATATAAAAAAAAACAGGTTTTAGTAATGTCAGCAAATACATACATTTCTGGCTCTTTTACGCAGAGTGTCCCGAATGAAATCTGAAAAACTGTTCATCAAAAAGTCATCAAAGTTCGGAGATGCGTTAATAAAACAATGGGAATTTTTTATAGAGCAAAAAAGGTAGTTCGAATAAATACTATTAGAAATTCATTTTTGAAGCATATTGGCTTGCAAAATTCCCTGGCATGAATTAATTCGATTTTCCGCTGTGTGGCTATTTCAATAACTCGGTACATCATAGCATCTCTGTCAGACGTTAAAGACATCACAGATTGCCATGTGCATAACATTCGAAGGAAAACACTGAATTCAACCTTTGAACATACTGTTTTAGGATTTGAAATGGTAACAGACAATTGTGGTTATAATGTTTTGATCATATTTTGTTTTCATTAGACAAATAAGTTGTTTATCGATAACTCATTGTTATGTTTTGTTTAAATGTTGAAAACCTGGAGCAAAGGGCTGTTTTGTATTGACCATTTACAGCAACGAGTTGCTAAAACCAGTGTGTTGTACCAAAGTAGTGTTGTCGAGATTGCAAGGTTTTTTTGACATCAGGGCCTGAAACCAGTAAGTATAGATAAAACGTTGCATCCTAACTCGCGATATATAAACAAATGTTGAGTAGGAGGGTGGATTCGACAGGTAGGTGAAGAGCGCAAGGGAAAAGTGAATAGGGCGGTTGGTACTCACAGAACGAAAAGTAGCCTAGTCATCAAATAACAGAAGTTTATTACATATCTAAGCCGTAGACTACAACATAAAACTACTGCAACAAATATACACACACACACACATATATATATGTATATATATACTAAACGTAAGCACAACGCTCACGAGGTTCTAAGGAAATCTTTTCCATTCTATCTACTTTTAATGGAGAGAGAGCTTACAAGTGTTCTGACAAACTACTAAATACCTCTGCAAGAGAGTTGTCGTTTATTGATGGCAAGACTTAAGCTTTTGGTGGAGTTCGATGGTGTCTGCCGGAATATGGGGGGCAGGAAAACTGGTGTCTGCCCCATTATCAGAGTTTGAGTTCTTTTTATTTTGGTTAAGCCTGCGAGAATGATCAGGTGATCAGCTGTTTGGAGATGAAATTGCAAATGTGGAGTCAGTCATTGGTGAGCTGTCCTTGAAGCCAAGATGTCATTTAAACGAAGCTGTTAATATAATATTTTGTTCGAGTGTCAGATTCATCCTATTTATTCTCTCGAACGTTCACTTCCTATCTTTTAAAAATAGATTGTTACAACTTCTTATAGGTTGTTTATGAAAAGAATGACATTCAATCCATTTTTTGTGTGATGTTTTCTTAACGATCGCGATTAAAAAACATGTTAAAAATTTCGTTAAATTATAGTAAAATCAGGTCCACGATTTTACATAAAGTTATAATTTGATCTATAATGAAAATTTTTAAAACTAACTTTTTAGCTGTATACAAAGTTCTAATTATATCATGAAGCTGATCCCAATTTTTCATGACATTCTTATTAATGCTTTTTTCGGTAGGTATCTGGGAAACGTCAAGTTTAATTTAAAACACCATATACGTAACACAGGGAATGAATTGTATTGGTAAAAAATAACCCTCTCTAAGATTTTTATATTTGTAGACTTGGGACCTTGAAATATCGAGAAATGCAATATAGCTTGTGGGAGTTATGTATATATGGATATTTGTTTGTGTTTGTAGGTAGTGGGGAAAACAATATTTTTACTTTCTTTCAAACGTATAAGTGCTGAGCTTTTTGTGAAAATTTTTCTAAAATATTGTGGGATAAATGCATATTGAGGGATTGTTACTGTTAAATTTTTGTAACTAACGATTGTAATTTGAGAATATAAAAGCGGTTTGTGGGTCGTGTTTACAGTATGCATGAAACTTCATGCAGATTTTACTAATATTTAAATTTTTTTTAAAAACTGATTGTACTTTCAAATTTAAGCGTTTTGCCATTTTATGATAATTAAAAATATAAAAGGTTTATAATTGTAAAATATCATAACAGATGGCACTACAGTCAGTTTTAAAGATGGAAGAGAAAGTTAAGCGATAACTGAAGGATTATTTTTACTAAATTGTTTTGAACAACGATGTCAAAATTGTTAAAAGTTAATTCAAGTTCTATTGAAGAATTAAAAATTTGAAAAAACAAATCGCTGCAAGGCAAGTAAAGTCTAATTTAAATGATATTGTATGTAATTATTTTTTTTTGTTTCGGTCAAAATCGAGGTACTGACATGTTAGCATATTTATATTTTTCATCAAATTATGTACTGCATCGACAAAGGATTTAAGATACTGAATGCAGTTTGATATCTTTAATTTTTGTTTGTATTTTGCTTTTGAATCATGTAGTCTAACAGATAAAATGAAAACATCAGGTTAGATAAGTGGCAGAAGACCTTTTTTAAAATAGTCGCTTGCCAGTTAACTTTTGTGCATTTTTCCTTTCAAAATCTATTGTTTTTCGTCTTTTCTGCAGGTCCATTTTTATCCTGATGGAGTATAATGCCATTTTAATCAAATTACATCCAGTGACAAATATCCAGTGTACATAGGGAAGGAAAGCATGAGGTACCACCCAGATTACCTTACATACTGTATAGCAGTATCTAGTTTCCTGCTTGGCACAGATTTAGATTTAAACTTCAATGTAAAAGGAAAAGCAGGTGGACATCAATATAACATGAACCTAACAATACTTACTATGAATACCAACTCTAGCCAGCATCATGGTCCACCAGTAAAAAAATGCATAAAATCAATAAACAGTAAAAGTTGGCTACGGGTATGACCATTACCAAGGGCCAAGAGAAATGTTCGAGTTTTCTTTACGTGTGAAACACAAACGTAAAGGTCTGTATACAAAATACAGTGAATGGCTTCTGTCTTTCTCTGCCGTTTTTGTACTGATCCCTTTTGGACACATTTCAGCCAAAAGTTTTGCGTTGCATTAATTTATTCAATTATACTCTGGCCTGCCGGGTCCTTATTCATTTATCCTAATTCATTCCTAGTAATTATCAAGATGGCAAAAAAGGAACGTAAGTTTTTAATGTGTTGTAGCTGACACTTCGAAACATGTTAATGCACAAAATAAATACAGAATTTCTCAAAAATGTTTTTGTACATTATGACCTTTCCTGGATATGTTTTCACTGCTAAAAGTGCTGATAAATGTGTCAATTAATATAATCGAATCAAAACAATGTGAATTAGAGATGTATATACACGATCATTTATAAGAAAACGATCCTTAGTCACATTAGTTAATATTGCATAGTAGAAACTATTATATTTAATAATGTGTTGCAAACAATATAATAAACTACACAAAATTAACGGATTATATTAATTATTATTTTGTCTGTAGAATATGAAGTGTTTAGAAATTTAATAAACAATGCAACTGCAAAAAATACAACACTTTTAATACCCTTGTGTGATGTCAAATACAACAATTGTATAATTGCAACATATAAAAACAAAGTTATTATGTAATGAATTTTTAGTATTAATGCGATACGAAAAATATATTATATCTTTTAGATAAAAGTTTGTTAACTAACAAATTATGTGCTTGATTCTTTTCTAGTAACAGAAAATGGGCGTAATTACAAATATGTGCATGCTATTTAAACAATAGTAATGAATAATTTTCTGTTTAATTATTTTAAATTGTGATTGAAAAATATCATCGCTCTTAGAAACTTGTTATCAAATTAGAATATCAAAAAAAGAAATAGAAAAGTCACATGAACAGAAATTTCAGGCACTTATGCAATTGGTGACTTGATGTATTCTCTCACGTATTACAAATGAACTAGATTTTTTGATACTTCTTTTAATATTGAGAAAATATCTGTTCATCGAACATTTTGAATTCTTAGTTTTAAATCTAAATATTTCCTTTTTCCCGATGCATATGATTTTTTTATCGTCAGTAAACATTCAAACATCTCAAGACCCGATATATCGGTAGTTGGCTAAAAAATAATAATTTTTTTTCAGAATATTTAAAATTATTTTATTAAATTATAATTAATAAATTTAATAAGAGATAAAGGCAAATTATTTAGAATATGATCAAAAATAATAACAGAGAATAGCCAGGTTTAAGTCCATAAGCTTTCAATGTACTTCTGATCAGTTTTGTTCCTTGGAAAGCATGTTTTAAGAAACTGTTCTATTTGGTAATTGTGGGGAAATAAAGCATTTCACTCTTACGTTAGACTTGGATCCTTTTAATTGTATTAATTAATAACAATGATGTAGTATAAACATTTAGTTGTTTTTAAAAAAGTAAAATTTAAATTTAGTTAGCAGTAGATAATTCATACTCATATTTGAGATAATATCGATTTAACAGATAACAATTTATTTTTATTTTTATAATTTATTATTAACGTTTTTTGTTATCTGATCTGCTTTTAAATGGTATTCTCTAAGCATTAACGCTCTTGTTCGTAAATGTGTCATAAATACAATTTATACAATGTGAAAAAGCCATAGATCAGATACAACAGCCATAAAAATTTTAACAAGTAGACAATATAAAAAATCTTTTTTGCATTGAAATGTAATATTAAAATATTAAACACATAACTAAAATATTTCTTAGTCTAATGAAGAAAAACTTTTACATAAAAATATATTGTTATAGAAAAATTGATAAACATCTTTCCATACCTTTTCATAAATGTAAGAATCTACAGAATACAGTTAAAGTAATTTAGTATCAAGAAATTTTTACAAGTGAATAAGTAAGCTGTACGAATACTTATCTCGAATTTTTGAATGAAATTCAAACTACAAAGTGCAATACATTAATATCACAAAAGTTGCCGTAGAACTAAAAATTATATAACAAAGAGCCTTTAGTAAGGTAGAAGTACGTAGAATATTCTACGTTCTTCTATCTACCTAATGGCATAATATACAAATATACACGGTTAGAAATAGTATAAAACAAAAATTTACCTATATACTGTTCATGTAACATTCGATACAAGAAGTGAAGTGGAAAGTGTTCCAGAAATCAAAATTATAACCGTTAACACAGTCGAACTTTTTTGTACACATGAAAATTAACGAACAGTGTTCTGTAAAGCAAGAAACATGTTATGTACAAGAAGTATGTATATTCATAGAAATGAATATATTCATGCTTTTTGTTCAGTTCTTCTGACAGTTCCCAATGATCGTTCTATTTCTTGATGAAATTTTCGATTTCGGTGATTGATACAAATCGTGGATTCATTTGCTGCAGGTATTTAGATAGTTTCTTGTAACATTTGCTGATAATGAAAACTACTACACATTCTGCAATCATTACGAAGAGAGTCAGCCCCAACACGAATATAACAGCTAATGAAACAATAATAGCTCATATGAACGATTCTATATTATGACTCCCTTTATTCTTTAATTAATCTGGCGTAATTGAAAACGAATGTGTTGAACGATAATGATATAATTAAAATAATTCTAATGAACAACATGACAACACACGATTATTCCATTCGCTTGAATAATTCGTCTTTATTAGCAAAACTAAGTTTCTTTCGAATAAAAGAAACTGGATTTCTTTTCGATATGCTGTGTCGTAGAGCTATATATAACGAAATAAAAAGTAAAACCATTTTTGCAAGTACAATGCTTTAACCAAACATGTTTAACAATTTAGTGCAAATTAGATTTATTCCAAGAATTATTGCTGCAAAGACTGACACTGCTGTCTATAATAAAATTTCGATGACATTCTGGTAGATATTGTAATATTTGTTCAACACACACGCGCAGGACTTCATAAATTTTATTCCAAATACTAAAATTGCAATCAAGAGAGGTTTAAATAAACAAGTTAGTCAAACGCCTTGTTTTTTGGTTCTTTATAATTTTAAGCAGTTATTATTAGCAGGATATATTTACCGGTTCGTTACCGCTGTAACGAACATTTTAACTGATTCAAAAGTCTTTGAAAACTATAAGCTATTTATTAACGATATTATATTATAAATAGAAGAAAGGATGCCAGAATACTTTGACGGATCACAGTAGAATTGAGACAGATTGCAGTTTGTAATAAAAAAAACAATTTTGCAATGATTTACTTACCTTTTCCCCGCGATATTTAGTTACAACATTTGTTATGATATTTTTTTAAAATGAACTTTTTGTATTTTTAACAATTACAAACTGGCAACAAACTTCATTTGTAGAGGAAAGATGGAAATATAAATATTGTAAATGCTAAAAACGAGTAAAATCGTCATTAAGTCGAACCCTATTCTAGATATGACACACAACCTCCTTCATTTCGCCACTATCTTTACGTACACCCACCAAAATTTAGTAGCATAACTCCCTGTAATATGCAAAAATTTTAGAGAAAAAGCACGGAAGATTTCGAGCTTCAATTTGGGTATACAAAATTGTGTCCCTACACTTACATCATACACATATACTAACTCTATACATACTGAACAATTTCTCGAATGTTTTATATGTTCTCCTGTCGATATTTTAAGGTCTTGAATCGAAAAATGTAAAAATCTTCGGGCTCATATTTATTTACTGCTATATATAATACAATAAAAAGTAATACTAAATTAGTATTATTACATATAAATTATCTTTTCGTTCGATTTGAATGCTAATATCCATTCGATAGTGTATATGGATGCTGTGTGAGACTTATTCGGTGTGTAGGTGAGTTGGCATCGATTTCTGTTAATATCTCAAGATAAGGTAAACATTAAGAAACAAATTTGGCATGGTAAGTTATATATAAGGTGTATTTGATGCTATTAATTTTTAATGATGAAAGGTCGAGAACAAGATGAAATAAAGAAATGTTATATGTCATATCTCGAGAAGAGTAGTTTTCGCGTTTCGTAAACTTTCAAAACTGACAGAGACACCTATACTTGTTGCAGAATATTTCTGCAAAAACTACTTTGGATAACTGTGATTATTGTGAGCAGACAATCCACAATAAAACACAAGACAATCCGCACAGTAAATGAAATTAGTCATTAATTAAGTGCGTAACTTTCCCAACAAAAACACTAAACTTAAAATTGCTTGTGGCACACTCTTTTGTAAAATTTTATTTGAAATATTTGTTATATTATTTATTATGCCAATACATCAAAAAGTTCAGTGTTCAGGTAAAAACGACTTTAATTAAATACATGGTAATAAAATTCCAAATGTGCGTATAGCAAGAATTTTTAGTTTTGTTGAAGTTTTTATTTTTACGTGTTCTGATAAATATATATTAGGTAGGTTATTTTTCCACTAATGTCATCTTCTGCAACAACGTCTGACACCTTTCAACTTAGTTTTTTTTTTTAAATTTTACCATTTTTGCCCTGTGGGCACTAAGAGGGCCTGTTAAAGCATTATGGGTTCGGCAGGGCCCATAATGGGCGACCGGGTGGTGAGGAACGGGGCCCGACATATCCGAACAGACCACCCCCGAAAAGTTCCTGAGGATTCCTTGTTTCATCCGGATTCGATCCCCAGTCCCCCAGAGCGGTAGGCTGCCACCATGACCGCTCGGCCATCCGGCCTCCTTTCAACTTAGTGTACAACATTATTATTGTTATTTGAAGGGGTGCTGTATTAATATTATTGATACTATCGTTTAATCATTCTAATCCTTTTATTACATTTATTTTAATTACATCAAACAGTACTGGTCAAACGACGAATAATTTTATTGTCGCAGATTATACAAATTACATCAAATGCATTTCGAGCTAATGTAATGTTTTAGCCAATCTATAGTGGTATTTAAAATAACATTACAATAAATCATGATATATTACATACTGTAAGTTGCACGATTAATTACGTATCAGAGAATACAAATCTAAAGTTCTGTGCACAACTTCAAGCCATAAGGTATAAATAAAGTGAAAAAATATCATAGTACTTATGACATAGTACTTTATAAAACTAGTAGCTTAAAAAGAAAATATATATATTAAAAAACCATAAACCTCTATGATTTTACTTTATTGGTTTACCTTTAGATAAGACCATAGTAAATTACTTTGTTCTAATTATAGAATGAGTATAAGCGATGCACTAGTATTAACTCGTTTTTAGTTTTTATACAGGAGCATCAAACATAAAAAATATAATCCAATTTAAAAAGTTGAAGTGCACTTTAAGTGTTATTCTTTTATAACATCAAATATTATACAATAAAATTATTAATTATATAAAAGTGAATAATTGTTATATTTTATAAAAATTACTAACTATTTTTTACAACTATTTACGAAATATACATTGGTAAGTAAGGTATACAAAACTGAGATTAAACCTAAATACATATTTGAAAATCTACAAGTTAATAAAAAATAAAAAATAAAAAAACCATATATGTTTGTGTTAAAACACTATAACACCCACGTACAATACAGCCGACCAAATCATATCCATATTTACTAAGCAACATAATAATGCAATCGGCATTATTTTCCTACCATCTATTGTCCATAGTTATGACATCTGATATATTTACAATTTTATCTCTATGATATTTTTGAATTACTACGTGATTTTTAAATTTACGTTTCTATGTGCAAAATTATAATTTAATTTCTATCAATTTAACAGCTGTTAACATTTGAGTGTTAATACAATGGTGATTGAGTATATCTGAGGCGTATCGCCGCTTCATATTTATTGACTTTATTTCTAAGACATGGCCCGTTGCTCCATAATAGAATTTAAGTCTAACACAACAACGTTCTAATTTATAGATTGTGCCTTCTTTTTCAATGTTTTTTTTGTGAATCTTGTTGTTATTATTTTTAATATTCTTACGTACATTTTGTGATATTTGGTTTATCAAAGGCGAGGACAAACATACATTATTTTGTGTAAGGGTTAAATTTTTTAAACATGTTTAGTAAAAAACGTTTAAAAATTACAAAATAAAAGATATCACTTTTTCCATATGTAAATATGGAAAAAGTGATATCTTTTATTTTGTTTATATTGTTTAGTATTATATCTATTATTCTAACAATGATGTTTATGCCTTTTAATTAACTTTAATTATTTTGGGTTATCATTCAATGTACACTTAATATATAGATTTTTTAATTCTGTTTTTCTATCTTTGATATTAGACGTTCTAACAGATATGTTTTTTTATTTCAAAATGTAAGTATTCTCTCTTATAGTTTCTGGGCCATGTGATTTATATATATTAGTTTTGAATACATTACATAATTTTTTATATGTTAAAAAAGTAAACATATATAATCCATTAACTACAGTTTTATATAAATGTTTTAACTTTTTGTGTTTTTATATTAGTATACCGAACTGTATGTCAAAATTAATTTTATTTACATACTTAAACAAAGTTATTTCATTAATTTGTTTATTATCATAAATTATCAAATAATTATCTTCATGTATAATACCCAATTTAACACCTTTTACATTTTTTGTTTATCAGAAATTTATTAGTGTACAAGTTGCCACGAGCTCGAAACCAGAAATGGGGACAATGTGATATACAGTGGGTGATCGATTAACGAACAGTTCGGATAGCGAACAAATCGGATAAAGAATACTTTACTGAAGAAACATAAAAAGAAGCGACAGAAAATAACAAATACCGATTGATTTTCCCTTGTTATCAGCTAACAATTCGAGACCTTTCGTAGCGCGGAAGACGTCAACATCAACAATCAACACGATGCCGATCAGATAGTATTTCTTCGAATTCTGAAACTCCCTTTGTAATTCCAGCTTTTTCATTACCTTTGTGACAAATAATTTTTTATTGTCTTCGCGAGACTGTCAGACGGGCACATGTTAAGTTTTGCGACGGTGTTTATTTACGAAAGGTGAAAGTTTAACTGTCCCATCAAATATTCATTAATGTTATAATACCAAAATTCGTATATCATCCAGGCCTTGCATTTAAAAAAATTTTTTGTGGGCTAGTTGACTTCTGTTTTCTGAATTTCTGTAAATGCTATTCTGAACTTTTTATTTAAAAAAGAAAGTGATAGTATTACGGAGCCTAAAAAGAGGAGTGTCGAGAACTGCGCTTGCCGTAAAAACCAATCTTAGCTATAAAAGATATAATAAGAAATCTCAAGCTGCTAATAGAAAAACGAAAATGACATCTGAGAGATAAAAAGCATTTTAGAGCTCATAATGGAACCTGAAACTGATCTGACGACAGAAAAACTTCAGGGATGTCAAAACAACGATTATCCAAGTGGCATCCAAATCGGCATAAGGTTAAGGAATGGAGATTGGGGATCTCTACAGTTACAATACTGTTAATTACTTTCGAAAAATCCTGAAAATAAGAGAAAAGCAATCGACATTGGACAGATTCTTTAACAACCACAAACGGAAAAAACATGACTAATAAAAATGCAAGGCTGCATATACATGTACTTTTACTATTACATATGAATAAACGTAAAAAAATATATATTTTTAATTTTTTGGAGTCTCTAAACCAATTAATCAAATTTGCATAAATACCTACATTAAATCGATAATCGGTTAATTAAAGAACAATTCGGATAACGAACAGTCTTGAAACAGATTATGTTCGTTAACAGATCAGCCATTGTAAATTGATAATATTCAGCATGAGGTATGTAGTAGATACAGTAAAAGCATTTAAAGAATTGTATGTAGAATTTTTACATTGATGATAAAATATTAAACTTTTAAAGTTGAACAATAATTTCTGAAAAACTGTTTATTTTAACATACAGCGATGTAATTTGTAAGTGACAATGTCAATTAAGTGAGGTTAAATTACTAATTTCGATTTTTCTAATTAACTTTGAAAAGTGACATTTAATATTTTGTTTCAAAACAAAGCAGAAGATAATTATTATATTAGTTCAAAAACAATTTGTTGAAGCATATATGTAATGTGTAAATATATACACTAAAAAGCTAATTTACATATCTTGTATCTTGTACAAATAAATAAACTTTTAAAGTATATTTCGGTATTAATATAAGATGAAATCTTTTTAAACAATACGACTTAAATGCATTAAAAATCGTGTTACTAATGTTCATAAACAACATAATTATTAATATAAAAAAAACTAAATTTGAGTAAATTATTTAAATTTTTACTGCGAGCAGAGTCGAAGTTTAATGTTAATTAACAAATATTACAGAATTTTCTGTATATACTTTTATGTTAATATTATTTGATAGCTACGGTTTTTTTTCATTGAAACTACTTTATAGTACTTGTATAATTAGTTACTTGTATAATTACTACTTGTATAATTGTATAATACTTTATGTACTTAGTATAATGTACTTTATAGCATTTTTCGTAAAATATTTTGTTACTTTTAACAAATATTTACACAAACTTTCAATAGTGTAGAATTGATAAACTATAAAAACACAGACTGAGTGCTATTAGATGCAAAATCCTTAGATGTAGGAGTTATGTTACATGATTTGTGTTTTTTCATCACTCCAGTTACTTGCACAACCGAAGAGAAAATGGAGTATAATGCACTTACTATCTGTGAACGTAAAGCAATTTATTTATTGTATAAATGAAAAGCTTTCTTGAACTAACTTACCCGTATCAGAAAATTTTTTCGAATGTAGAAAAAGTCTCCAATAGAAATTCCAATTTTCATTTTTCCAAATTTTTTCATGAAACAGTTCACTGAACCAACTTACCCGTATCAGAAAATTTTTTCGAATGTAGAAAAAGTCTCCAATAGAAACTCCAATTTTCATTTTCTGAAATCTTTTCATGAAACAGTTCACCTAATCATATTAAAGAACAATTAATTATTAGATTAAAATTTATAATTTATTCATATATTTTTTTTCATATTTTACCTTATACTTGAATTCAAGTGACATGTCATTTGACGAAAATCTTTGTATAGCGACGAAATTATCGTAGATCTAAAAAACAAACAATTCAATGTTAAACCTCAATTGATCATTTAATTAATGTTGAAATTTTCGTGTTAATTATAATTGATATTATGTGAAAAGTTTGATTTACATAATATTTATTTTTTCCTTATTTCACGTTTATTTCTTATTTTACACCTTAATTTAAACAATCAAAAAAGTTTTATTTATTCAGATAAATTTCATGTGTTTAATATTAGTCAGTTTCTAATGTTAATTCTGTGAATAACAAGTTGAATGTTTAGAAAATTGTATTTCAATATTTCCAAATTGTGTGTATAATATTAAACGAACGTATAAAATAAGGAATATTTCAGTTTGTAAATTAAAACGTTCTTAACATTTAAAATTTGAAAAAATCAGGAGATAATTCACTTATTCAAGAACGTAAATTATGTAAAACATTTTATTAATCTACATAAATAAAATGTGAATGGTCGTTTGTTCAAAATCTTAAATCTTCGAAAGTTCTTATCCGATTTTTTTAAAATTTTGACACAACATTGCATTTGAATACGCGCGTGTTTTTATATTATATAGATGTCGAAATTTCTCCCGTGGAGGAAAGGGACAAAACGAAGGCTTACAGTCAGGAACTCGACTTATATAATTCTATTTTAGATGCGGTTTTTTTGCGTTTTTAATTGCGTTTTAATTAATAGGGTACTTTAGAAGAATGTACACTAAGAAGAACTTTTTCGAAATTTCCTCTTGCGAAGAGTGTTATACGTTTATGATAGATAACTTTTGAGCCATAGCAACGCGTGGCCGGGTGTAGCTAATAAATACTATAAAAACATTAAAAATAATTATTACCAGAGACGTCAAGTAAGAAAGACCCCACGAGACCAAAATACATCCTAACAGAAACAGCATGGAAATAACTCCGAATAGTACTCGAACAACAATGCCGATGTCAAAAAACATAGAAGCAAAGCATAGAAAGCACGTCTCGTATGTAAAGTAAAGGTATACCAAAGCGAAAAGAACTTCCCATTGCTTGTTGGCGATTTGAAACATTTCACAAATTTCGGTGTGTTTTTCACAGATCTTTTGTAATTTCTTTTTCAGTGATAAAGAACTTGTGTTTGTTTCTTCTAGTTCTTCAGATAACTTTATAAGTCTCTTCGCTAGGATTATTCCAACAACGGAGAACAAAAGAAGGACAGACCATATCTGTCCTACGAATTGCAAGAACAGAAACGAAATGTAAACGGAACAAATTGTGGCTTCGACTTTACTATCNGGGGCATTTACTGTATTGAAGCTACTGGGCATGGTTAAAACTCAAGATGGCGTAAGCACAATTATTCCAGATATTACAGGTTCCGACAAGTAAAGAATTTTTATAGTCCTGCCACAAATAAGCTATATATTGATTATTGACCATTTGTGACATGCTATAACGAGCAAAAATTTAAAAAAAAAACTAATAGGTAGGTTGAAAATTAATAAATACAAATGTATTCTGACAGTGAATGAGTTAATTATGCTTTCTATTTGCAAAATTCCTCAACCTTAACACAAAATAAGAAAAAAAGTGAATTTTTAAGAAATTTGCGGGATTTCCCGGGATAAGAAAAATTTCCCGGGATATTTCCCGGGTTAAAAAAACAGCCGGGATCCCGGATCCCGGGATCCCGGAATCCCGTTTGAGAAACCCTAGTCCCTATATTTCACTTTTGAGCTAAAACTACAGATCGCACATGAATGGTGTTTTTATGTAGTAGTAGCCCCAAGTCCCCATTCGTGCACTATGGTGGTTGCGTCTCGATAGCTATGAGGGCGCGGGAGATATGGGGCTGAAAGTGGTTGAAAGTTGTTTTATATTTCGAATTTTATGTTCGAATATGTTCGAATTAAATTCGAACATAAAATTCGAATATTGGTTCGATTATAGAACTTTATAGAATTTTATGTTCGAATTAAATTCGAACATAAAATTCGAATATTGGTTCGATTATAGAACGATTGTAAACGTTCCAGAAACGTTGAAAATAGTTCGTTTGACTGGACGTAAACAGGAGACGTTCAGAAATTAAATCGGGACCAGGCCTCTAATTAGTCTGGAAACGGGGGTCCTAATTCTTACATTCTGTGAAAACAAGTAAGATTGGCTATAATGTAATTATTTTAATCTTCACTATCGTTACTTTTTGCCCACAAATAAAAACCCAGCGAAGCGGGTCCTTGCCGCTAGTATATATATAAATGTAAACGTTCGTATGTTCAAAATCTTAAATTTCCGAAAGTTCTTAGCCGATTGCTTTGAAATTTTGACACAACGTTTCATTCGAATACGCGCGTATTTTTATATTATGTAGATGTGAATTTTTACGTGGAGGATAGGGACAAAATTAAGGCTCACCTATAAAAACTAATCTATTTTACTATTTTAGATGCAGCTTTTTACGTTTTAATAGAGTATGTCAAGAGAATGTACACTAAGACGGGGTTTTTCGAAATTCTTTCCTGCGAGGAGTGTTATACATTTATAGTAGATACATTTTAAGCTACAGGAACACATGACCGGCTACAGCCAGTGAATACAATATGAATATTAAAGATAATAATTACCAGAGATGTCAAGTAAGAAAGACCCCACGACACCGAAATACATCCTAGCAGAAACAGCATGGAAATAACTCCGAATAATACTCGAACAACAATGCCGATGTCAAAAAACATAGAAACAAAACACAGAAAGCACGTCTCGTATGTAAAGTAAAGGTATACCAAAGCGAAAAAATCTTTCCATTTCTTGTTGGCGGTTTGAAACATTTCACAAATTTCGGTGTGTTTTTCACAGATTTTTTGTAATTTCTTTTTCAGTGATAAAAAAGTTGTGTTTGTTTCTTCTAGTTCTTCAGATAACTTTATAAGTCTCTTCGCTAGGATTATTCCAAGAACGGAAAATACAAGAAGGACCGACCATATTTGTCCTACGAATTGCAAGTACAGAAACGAAAAGTAAACGGAACAAATTGTGGCTTCGACTTTACTTCCGCCGTGTTTTCTTACTGTTGGAAACACAGTGATGGCTGTTGTATTCGAAACTATCAAAACGACAGAAAATACGCCTACAAAGTATGCTAATATAGGCAATTCCATTTGAAGTAGCAAATTTTCTTCGCCCTCATAAGTGCTCATAACGTAATGACCAGAAATCTTGTTTCTCTTCAAAAATGTAAATTGAATAGCAACATATATATTCATAATTAGAATCACGAATTTTATTTCTTGCCGATATTTACCGTATACTTCACTAGTTTGGTAACAGAAATAATTTTCGCTAAATGTCAACAAACATAAATAAAACGAAGAAAACCAAAAGAAAATTTCAATTATATCTACGTAAAAGTCATATAATACGTTTTTCTTGTTCACCGCCCTTCCGTTGTTTAGTTTGTTGAAGCAGCTGCACTGTTCGAACGGTTCGATGCCAAAAACTTTAAAAACAGAAAGAAGCGGATGAAAATTGAGTGTTATGCAACCATCTGACCGAGTGCAAATGGAACTTGTATTCTTCTTGTTGCTGAAAATTTTTATTTTTCGAATATCGTTGATGAATTTTGAAATGTAGTTTCCCATTATTTATGGTTTCTTTATTAATGCTGTAAAATTTTTGATGAGATATAAATGATTAAATTTATCTCATTTTAAGTTCATTTGTTTAATTTTTGTTGATATGGGACATGAATTATTTATATTTTTAAGGTGTCATTCCAAAAGTACGTATATAGAGTTTTTATACAATATAAAGGATTTTCCAACTTGGAGTGTTTCCGTTCGCACTTCTTGACCGTCAATTTCGTACTGAAGTAGAAGAATAGGCCTAAAATTAAAAAGTGTTCAGTGTAAAATTTTTCATATAAAATGCATTATAAACTGTTTATAATAAATAGTATTGTTTATAATTTCATATTCTTAACTAAATATAATGGATAATGATATAGTATGTCTCGTACTTTAACTATATATCTAGTACATACTTTCTGATGTTTAAATTGTGGTTTCAAACGTCTGGCATTTCGAACAGTTTATTTGATAATATCAATATTAATTTTAAAATAATATATCTTTTGTATTTGTTATAAATTAAAATTGTTAGATTTGACGTAAATTATATTTGCATAAATATATGCATAAAATATATTTTTTATGAGTTATGTTTATTAACTAAACCATTAATTATTATTTTTTTTGGAAATGTAAGCCCCGAATATTTTCAGAAACTTTATTGAAGCTTTCTCTTTATTAAACAAAATTATTCTGGAATCACAAAGAACTGCATAAATAAAGTTTTTAAACAGTGATGTTTTGCATATGAAAAGTTTTAAAAGCTAATATGTCGACCACTAAAAATTCCGTTATTAATGCAATTTATGGCAATAAATGTCTAATAAATATTCACAATATAATCGATCAACAAAAATGGTTAAAGCTAATTTAACAATATTATTAAATGCTGAGCAAAAATTTTAAATCTAGTAAAATTGGAAGTGTCGAAGGTTAACTTTTCCGGCTATTACACATAACAGAGAGAAAGTATGGCGAGCGGTCAACATATGCATCCCCCGGGAAAACATTTTCCTTTTTGGACTTAGGACACCTTGAAATATCGAGAAATGCGAAAAATTTCAGATTCAATTTGTGTATATACAGATGTTAGTGCGTGTGGAGGGAACGATTTTGTTTACCCTATTTGAAGCTTAATAACGGCCGTGGGATTTGTTGAATATGTTTGAAATTGTGCAGGAAAGTTCGTTTATTGGGAAATGATGCTGTGAAATTTTGATGGATGAATGTCGATAGTGTGAAGGAATAGAAGGTATCGTGTATCATATCTCGAGTAGGGTTGGACTTACCGAAGATTTTTCTCGTTATTAGAAATTTACAATTCGTTAGAAAACCCATTTTAATATTTAAAATTACTCTGCTATTTTATAACAAGTAAAAATTTTAAATAAAATGTAATAACACATTGCGTGGATGCCGTGTAAAAACAGACTTTTAATCTTAATTAATTTATATTTGCCTGCAGACCAGTAGTATAATCATTGGGGAATAACTGTGGTCTGCAATAAATAGACAAACGCTGATATCAGCGTTGGGCATAACAATGTTAGCAGATAACAAGTACTGTATATATTTATTTACGCTCGTACGTGTTATATTATAGACATTATTCTTTAAATCAAATATACTTTATGAATGAAAAATGTTAATTATTGTATTAGTGTATTCTAGTGAATTCAAATTTTAATACTTACGATGATATTAATAGGATTCTAGTTCAACGAACAAGTATTTAAAATTAGTTAGTATAGGACAGACAAAAAATTCAATCCAACGACACAGTATGTTAAATAATACCTGAAATTTGAACAGTGACTTCACAGAAAGAAACTGAATGCAGCACGTGTTCTAGTAGGCCTATAATGTGTATTGTCATGATTTTCCTTACTTCTCTGTAAACACAGCCTTTATTAATGTTTTTCATTACCTTTAATTTGTAAAGCAAACAGGAATAGACGTATGTGCGAAATCAATATAACGAGATTATCATAAACTATAATAATATTTTATAATTGCTGTGGAGGCAAAAATATGATCAATTAGAATTATGGTGAGACCAGAGGGTGTAATAGTTGTATTTCTATTATAACTTGCATAACTATTAGGATTTTTTGAATAAATTATACGCTTTACTGACATTTTACCGTTTTTGTAGTTTTCATTACCTAGTTAATTAAACATTACATCACGAGATTAATTCGTTCCATTATCGTTAAATTAATCCGCTCTGTAATGCTATAAATAACTGAAAAATGCGCACAGAACATCATTCAAAGACATTTGCAAACATGGAACAATTGATTGTACCGTGAATTAAGAAACGCTTATTAAGATAATGATGGAATAAGGACGTATTTAAGGGTAAATATTGGTACAGCGATGGTAAAATATTGATTTATTAATTCGCATGTTATAGATTTAAAAAACACATACAAAAAACCCTGCATATAATACCCATTTAGAAACTGGAAAATACAATCGAGTCAGCATAAGTCTTTATATGCATAACTAGACACCATCGGTTAAGTAGTCAGTTTTCTGTGGTTGCAGCTGACTTACATAGGCAATAATATTAAAAACCTCTGGTTTTCCCGACACCGTTTAACTTGTCACCACTGAATAAATCGACATACTTTTCTGTCCCACACTCGTTTAGACATCTGTTAAGTCGAATTTCCTTCTGAAAAAATAAGTTTAAACTGTTAGGTTTATTCTCTCGTAGTTACAATTAAAATGAGCGCTCGAATACCGTTTCCGTGATGCATCAGCAACCATCACCATATGGCAGACTTACTAATATTTTACATTTCAATCTCTCCAATACAATACACATTACATCTCCCTCTCTTACACAAAGTCTATGAAACGCGATGGCCTACGACCAACCTGATCGAGTTTGAAGTTCATAGCGTCATTGCCGTTCACATCCCGATTTTCTAATTGTTTATTCTCTGTGTCTTTTTTATTTTTACCACTGGAGATATCCATGTTCTCCTCTTATTCACTGGCCTGTCCATCTTCAATCAGTTAATCCAACAATTCACTTGAATTATTCTGTATGCTTCTAAATCTGTTCACATCGAACTTTCTTAAATTGTTCGATTATGAATGAAGTATTTACCATCTTTTGTCTAGGCGCACAATATGAGACTGGTCGATATCTCTCTATCTGTATTATTTCACCAGGCTCCCAGTTTCTTTTATTAATTTGAATCATCACTCGATCATGTGTATTTAATGCTGTTAGGTCTCTAGCATTTACGTAATTGTTGTCTTTGGTAATGGTTTTTTCTTAATTTGTCTACAATTATTCCGGGTTTCAAGAAATTATCCTTCGTGGGCACTTTCCCTCGCAACCAATGATCTATAGAAGTTGTGCTGGAGATGAAATACCTCGACCTAAAGGTTCACTTCTGTATTTCAACAAGGACAGATAAATTTCCTTTGAGTCATAGTCTGCTTTCTTAAGTAATTTTTTGATAGTCTGCACATGTCGTTCATAAAACAATTAAACTAAGGATTTCGTGAAGAGCTTGTCTTATGTGTTATTTCCCAGTGTTTTAGAAATTGTTGAAAATATTTGTTAACAAACTGTATACATAAATAATAAAAAATAATAATATATAAAAATAGAAGTAAAATAAATTGGGGTGTGTCTTGCTCGTTTGTGGCTGTTTATTCGTTTTTCTAATCTAGTTTGTCATGNGTGTGTATGTGTGTGTGTGTGTGTGTGTTGAACTATTTTGTTCACTTTCTTTCAAGCTTAATAACTTCTCTGCTTTTTGTAGAAAATTAGTCAAATATTGCATGGAGGTCGGGTTATTAGGGTGTTTGAAACTTTTAAATTTTAGTGATGAAAGGTCGAAGATGTGGGGAGTTAAAAAGAGTCGCGTGTGTCTTCAGTGGTATCAGATTCAACGATGATTTCACTTGTTATTAGCATTAACAAGTTTCTATAAAACAGAATCATACACTCAAAATAAAAGAGTGTACTCTTTACCATTTTATAATACTAAAAATATAAAAAAATTTTTAATTAAATAAGATAACAAATGACTACACAAAATACGGTCGGGACAGTTAAGCAACTCGTTACTAGATTATTTTTTTTCATATACATAAATCTATTAATTAATATTACAATAATTTACTGTCAAGATGCTTCACCCACAGGTGTAAAGTCGGTTGTGTGATGGAAGCTATGGAAAGGTTTGTTTAAATAACGTAATTTATGCCTCTAGTAGGAACATACGAGAAACTTCCAGTATGTAATTTATTAAAATACAGGTTTCCGAGCACAACACAAATGTATAGAGAGATTCCCTGGTTTTACAGAATAAAATAATTCAACATGTCTATAATTTATTAAGGGGAATGTTTACAGGATGGTCTTCCTGTGAGAAACTAGTCTCTATTTTCGATTTAGATACAAAAATCATGTCAAAAACTCCACATGGCCAACCATGAAGCGCAACAGTCAACCTGTTTTTAGTGGTTTTATCCACTGCTTAGTGGGTGGGCTGCTATATATGTAAGAAAGAGATAATAAAATTTTTATTTAAATTAAGACTTTACAGAAATTATTCAAAGGAATTAATTAATGATTTTCTATAATGTTGCGTGAAATGTAGCTTATAGCAGCTTTAACATACAAAATTAATTTTTACATAATGTAAGCAGTTTTTTTGTTAAAAACAGTTTTATAATTCACCATATTACTTCTACACTATTCGAATTATTATTTTTAATTAAAAGTGTTGCGTGTTTATTTACAGATGTAACACGTTAACATATTTTTTTTAAATTTAATTACATAGAATTTGACACAATAAATTTTTCTCATTGATTTTTCGAAACGTTGTAAAGTGGACGGGACATTTTATAAATAAGCAAATTAATTAACTGCTTAATAAATAAAAATTGATTTATAAAATAAATTTCACTACTGTTTCATAACATTTAATTTGTTAAATAAAATTTTCTTTTAATTATTTCTGTAAACAGTTGTAAAATCATTAATTTTAATTAAATCTTTTTTAATGTAGTACGTTTTCAGTTTAGAGAGAACAATTAACAAAAAATAGCATTGATTATATTACGCAACACTTTCGTCGTATGACATCATTTAAGTCTACATTTATGCCCCTAGAATGTTACATTTAAAAACGATAAACTACAACATACAGTTCTGTTTAGATTTTACAATGAAAGCATTCATTCGTAATCTGATTTTCTTGATTATATCGTTTCTTTTTATTAACAATGGAAGTGGTAAGTATATGAACAATTTTAATAATTTTTACTATAAGATCACTAATGACACGTAGTTGACGTGAGTTCACTCCTTTAAATAGAGCTTTTTTTATTTCTTTTTACCATATGGACACTAAAATGGACTCCTTTATCTTTTGTATTATCTTTCTGCTGAGTACACATAGTAGGATATGGTATGAATTATTATCAGCAAAGGTATGGGAGACAGCAGCAAGAATTTAGTAAAATAAAAAACCTATTTATCAATATATGAACGGAAAAAATGAAGAAAAGTATATATACAGTCGACCCCCCCTATAACACTGTTGATTATTTCGTTTTATATGAATTCCATGTTGTACTGTACGAGTCACTTAGATTGTACAAATACGTGTGCCAAGCAGTGAATGGCTCAGATATTCGTAATTTGGGTATATATAAGAGGGTGATCGGTTAACGAACATAATCCGTTCCAAGACTTTGTTCGTTAACCGATTATTCATTTTGTATAAGTGTTTACGGGAATTTGATTAATTTGTTCCGGAGACTCCGAAAAATAATATATATATATTTGACTATGTTTATTTACACATAATACTAAGAATACATATATTGTATATAAAGTCTTGAATTTTTATTAGTCACGTTTTTTCTGTTTGTAGGAGTTAAAAATCTGTCCAATGTCGATTGCTTTTTTTCTTTTCTTCAGGATTTTTCGGAACTAATTAATAGTATTGTAATTGTAGACATTCCCAACCCCATTAATCTTGTTCTGGTTTGAATGCCACTTGGATGATCTGATATATTCCCATTTCTTCAAAAGATCTTTAGTAGCAGATGTCGACATTGGTCCTCTTTCGTCTTCTGATTTTTCAAAATAAAACACATCTCGCCTAGTTTCTTGGTATTCTTCATTTGATAGTTATCGGAGTTCTTCTGTCGTCAGAGCAGTTTCGGGTTCCATTATAAGCCCTAAAATGCTCTTTATTTCTCAGATGTGATTTTCATTACACCATTAGCAGCTTGAGACTTCTGGATATATCTTTCATAGCTAAGATTGTGCCTACTGTTCCAGCCATACTGCTTAGCAACATCAGGCATCTTCTGCTCACTTTCTACCTTGGCTATTATCTCTTACTTGGTTTCTACGGTAAGCGCAGTTCTTGACACTCCTCTTTTTAAGCTCCATAATATTATCAGTTTCTTTTTTAATTAAATAAAAAGTTCAAAAAAGCACTTACAGAAATTCAAAAAACAGTAATCAACTAGACCACAAAAAATTATTTATACACAAGGTCCGGATGAAATTTGAAATTTGGTATTAAAACTTTAATGAATATCTGACGGGACAGTTAAATTTTCATCTTTCGTAAATGAACCCCAACACAAAACTTAAGAAGTACCCGTCCGACAGGCTCGCAAAGACTATAAAAAATTATTTGTCAGAAATTCAAATTAAAAGCATAAAATTAAAGATTTCACACACTGCATGCAGAAGCTTTGTGTAGATGATGGGCATTCTGGATGCAGCATGCTATTCTTGCGGCAACATCTCACTGAGTAAGGATCCTAACCATCAAAATAACTTAATATCGTTTTTCTTATTCAGCACTATTTTTGTAAAAAAATGAAAAATACAAAAATTCCGATTACCCGTATAAAACAATAAAAATAAAATACCTATTAGAGTTTTAAAATTAATTTTTTTTTATTTTTACAAGAAATATAATAAAACTTTCTGTCCGATATTGTACATTTTAATGTGAAATAGCGTTTTCGAAAAAGGCATGGTTTTGCTTTTTATTAAATTACATCAGAATTAAAATATTTGTTGTCAGAAAATTACTTTTTTTATAACCAGTTTGATTGAATGTAATTGGTGGAATAGGAAGAACTAAAAATATAATCTGTCTACTGATTAGAAACACCTATTCGGAGGAGTTTGTATAAAAAACTGATATTCCCTATTTAACTGTTAGATACGTATACAAACCTAGAAAAATTTATGCTTTCACACCACGGATAGGTGTGAACCCACGACCAATTAGCAATATTAAAATATTTCACCAACTTGGTCTAGTAGTAAATGTTTTAAATTTTACATTTTTAACATAAATGTAAGATTAACAAAAATTATATTTTGTATAAATTTCACTATCATAATAACTAATGTACTTTTTTAGGTAGTGCTTCATGTGTGAACGAAACTACAGTAACCTACACTGCACATCCGGTAAGTTTTGATTATATTTTATAAATCTAATATTACCTAATATACCGGTATTCGAGTGAAAATACACCGATTAATGTCTAATGAGATAATGTCTAATATTTATCACAGTCACATGTTTTAAATATTTATAAATTACTAATGCCAGAATCAAAAAAACAGAACTTGTGGTTAAAAATGTTGTGGTGGTTTTGCCACAGATTTGGCTACAGATAATTATTTGTTTGGTGTGAACAGCTTCGTATACTAAAATGATTTTTTATTTTTATCTGCAAAATGTGTGTAGCTTTAAAAAAAATTTAAAACAGTATGACATATGGGATAAGTAAGTAAATACAGAAATAAAAACACGTTATATTTCCAAACAGAAATTACGTGTAAAACAGAAATTAACTTTTTGAGTGTTGAATCTTGCTTCCAGCACAATGAAAACAATTTAAAATCATATTGTGAGATCAGAGTCGCCATGATCTCGCTCATTTTTCAGGGATAGTTAGGTTATATACTTAATTTAGACAAGATTGTCTTTTTAAGTTCTAGACAACAGTTCAGATAAATAACGGTTACGTCTCAACTCCCAGGTTAATACAATTAGTTTATCTTTAACCCGAATTAAAGTGGATAATTCCTGTAAATGATATTTAGTACAGAGAATCGTATTGTATCGTCGAGTGTATTAGAGGAGTGTTTGGAAATGTAGGAAAGACAAATCCACTAATAAACTAACGTAACTATTTATTATACATTCTGAATTAAACATACAAAGTATATACATAAAATATTGAGTATACAATAAAATTGCATAATAAATAATACATAAATTTCAACTGGTATGACTCTGACTGTTGGCTAAAACCTTGGGCTACGGTCGCCGAATGAGAGAGCTTAAATAGTAAGTAAACTACATATTGAGAACCTTTTCTTCTATTTCTCAAGACCTGCATATCTTCTGATTCAAAAACAAGCTATCTCTATGGGCTAGGAGCTTCTGAATTAAAACAATCGGGAGTTGGCCATTAGCATAACTGAGCAGGACGGCTTTTAATCATAGTCTGAAAGCCCCAAGTGAGGGTGACTTCTATTTTATATTAAAAAATTGACAGCCAATCGAGTTTGCTACTAATTCGGTCATCTTCTGACTAACTTTAAATTTAGCAGAAACTTCAACATTTGCTGAATCAGAGGAACTGAAGGCGAGAAGCTGAAGTAGATTAACATCTACTTTCTGTTTATCAGATGTACACGATAAATTCAATTTTTCACTGATTTTTACTTTGATTTTATATAAATATTTACATTTCTTTTAACATTTACTTGCCCCAAGCCCAGGTTCTCGCAATATACACGCAATGCAGATTTTTGGGTAGTCTATATATGATCTGAATTCGACAGTAATCTGCTGAATAGAAACACTGTATTCGAAGATATAAATTCGGGTTTAAGAACAAGAACTTTGACAAAATAGCCACCATCGATTAGATTGGTGGGAGCTTGTTTATTTGATGCTTTTATGGACAGGTATATTAATTACATATATTCGTGGCATTGTCATGTCTGTTTGATGCACATAAAAGCATCAAATAGACATGACAATGCCACGAACAGAAGTAAATTTGAAAAAAAAATTTCTTATTATTTATTTCAATCTATTACTGTTTTATAATTGAATTTGTTTTATATTATATATCTATTTAGGTTCCTGTATTCGTTATAGTGAACGATAAAAACGATAAAGTAATTGATGGAATCGACTTGCATTTTATGAAGTTGGTGATGCAGAAATTAGAAAATTTTAAGTAAGTTTGTAGTTTACATATAAAACACTGCACAATTATTTGTATATATAAATATTTTTTATATTAGATATGAAATGGTTTTACCTATTGAAATATTCCTTGGAGGGAAATTAGAAAATGGATCTTGGAATGGATTGATGGGAAGATTACAAAGAAAAGTAAAATAATATAATAATAAAATCTATAATTTAGCTCGGTTTTATTATAAATATAACAATTTATATTTAATTCAAGGAAATTGATTTCGGCTTGAATTCCTTATATGTAAATCATGAAGGGTTTCAAGTTGTAGATTATACAGTCCCTTTTGATTCTGATGAAGTTATCTTCGTTGTTTCTGCTCCCAAACAACTTTCTAAATTAACAACTTTAATTCGACCATTCTCAATAGAGGTACAGTAAATAATTTTAAATTATAAAAACAATAGTATTGTTACCACTTGACTGTTTGATATTCTCTCTATTTTGGTCTTTGGAAGTAAGCAGAAATTCACACGGAAATTTTATCATATAAGAGTACTGTCGCAACCATTACTTAAAAATAAGATCAGTCCATTTTAAAATGTTCATTTTTACTTTTTTATCACATTTTATTGTTTTCCTGTATCATAAAACATTTATTCTACCCTATGAACGTCGAATGGTACAGTATGGTTTTATTTGCCAATTTTTAAGCAAGTTTCTGCTTTTACGTTTTACTAGTAAACTATTTTACTGCATTTTAATTGCATGGTCGCATTAAAATAACATCGTTTTCTAAAATACGACCGAAAATCTGAAAGTTCGTTTAACATCTCTGTCAGAATCGAAAAACGGTGACATTTAAATATTAACGATCGATCTTTTTCGCTTAGAGTAGAATATCACTTGGAGATGATGCTCACCAGTAGCCAATCGGTTTTCGTTCCCTGAACACTGGGAGTTCAGTCGTAGTTCTCGCAGCGTTCGGATGGACTGGCCATGTGGAGTTTTCCGGGTTTTTTCCACGTTTATAACGCCTAAATAGGGGTCAGTTTCCCATAAAATGACATAACGAAAAGCATCCCCCTAGACAGATTTCCCAAGTGTTGTGTTGCCACAATTTAACAAACCTTCGAGACATGAAAATAATAAATTGGGAAAGAGATTATTGGATAACGAATATCGTGATAAATATCCTTTTACAATAATCCTGACTTTCAAAAATAAAAAAGGGTTTCTCATACTGACTTCGCGTAGTTAATCTTAATTTTTTTCCTTATGTTAGTGATTTCGCAAGCCCTAAAACGTAGTCTTTTTCTCATTGCTATGTGGCATTTATCATCATCAATTGTCAGACCAACCGTCGACCGGCAATAAATAAACAATATTCACACATTGTTCACGTATTGCCGAATCGTTGAGCGATCCTGAAAAACGGTAACAATATTGGGATCATAAAATCATCATCTGAGAAGTACACATTATAACCTATGTAAGCCCGATAAACGCTTTTCTTATCAAACTTGTTTTATTGTAGAAATAATTTGCCTCCATTTGTTTACCACCACACTCAGACCACCCTTATCTTTCGTTATGTTTACTTTTCTGCAATTAACTTGATACTTTCTTTCTCTATTTGGCAACTTCATATTTATAAAAAATAATATTCTACGATATTCTGTATTTTGATGCAATTATATTATGTGGCTACAGGAACGACATTATATAATGGAACTGATTACTATTTAGGTGTTAGACTTGCAAAAAATTTGAAAAACTCCAAGTGATCAGCCCATTGCCTAGGAACGAACTCACACCTAAGTAGTAGTGTAGTGTCAAAGGAATTTTTCTACTTGGATGCTGGTAGACCAAATTCGATTGTGTAGAATCTAACACGGCATCACTATCGCATTAATTTTTTCATAATCGCTAACGAGTAAACAGAGAAACTTAAAGAAATTGGAAAATTACATTAACATAATATACACGTTACAAATCTTAGCTGTTTATTTAGTTAAGAATATGACCCTCATGGGCGGAAATACAGGCCGCTATTCGGGTATGCAAGTTTTAATGAAACGAATTATGATTGCCCAAAATATCCATTATCAAGCTGTATGTCCACTGCACCACACATGTTGTCTACGCTCTGCAGGATGTGCTGGTGGTCGCTAGTGCTTCTCACGGAGGAAGAGTTCCAACAAATGTTTTATGGGAAAGAGATCTGGTAAGCTGGCACTCAGGGAAAGCTGTTAATACGTTCAGGCTGATTACAATTTGCCTTTCAAAGGGCGGTGAGGAATTGTGCTGCTAAAACACGGTATTGGGTGTGGTGCACCAGTGGCCACACCACAGGCCACACAATTGAAGTATCGCAGTGGCCTGCTGTTGAAGTACTAGAAATTTGCTCCAGCACTGACTTTTGAATAAATATGATGCCTTCAAAATTATGCTGCTTGGTGAGGGGCCTGTGTGATGCTTGTTAAAAAACCTCGACAAAAGCGTTTTAGAAAATATCGGAACACTCGTCCACAGTCATCATTCCTGCACTGAGAAAACCAGGGTTTATCTATAAACATTACCATATGCCATTAGGTGGTAGTTGCGATGACAACGACACCACGCCTCACGTGCAACCCTGTGTTTAGTGGTCAATGGTATCCCCGTTAACCGTTATTGAGCGTGCAGCCCGACTTCCTGCAACCTGTTGCTAATGCTTTTGTAGACACAGGTGCACCCTTTGAAGGCAAAAGGCAGCTACGGATGTCACGTGCCGTAGTGACAGACCGTTTGGCGAATCTGCTCGTATATGCGCTCTATCTAGTGCCAGTGTGATTACTCCCTCTTCAGGGTGCTCGCAGATGTCCCCGAGTCTATAGTGTTACACATCGCTGGAAGGCACTCAAATCGTACGCAACACTTGTGGCAGCTGCGCGTGTCGACAAACCGAAGTCCTGCAGTTTCAGGATACAGTCTTATTCCCCAGCCATTAACTGGTGGTAATCAGCTCGATGTTGACTGCAGGACATTTTCTATGCTTCTTCAAAAGTTTTTCTGTTTCCAACTGTTGCTGATAACAATTACATTTAAAACCGTCTGCTGTTAAAGTGTGAAACTTGGTACCGCATAACCTATTATGTATGCAAGCTTTATGATTTGCACATCTGTGTTACCCCCACTGGTCATGCCACTTACACCTGGCTATGCATATTCGTTCGTAATACTGTATTGCGATTTCACTTCAGACGAGTGTAACGTTTTTTTTTTTTTTTTTGAAATATCTCGAAACTGCTGTTTTCTGCTAATAATGCCATTGTTTAATATAACTGTTTTACCTAAACTCACTTGTAGAAGTACATTTTTATAAATTATCTAAATTTGAATTTTGTTAATTAAGAGTTCATTTCTGCTAAGAAATTATTAATGTATATGGACAAAACGAACATTTGCAAAAAGTTAAATACAGTGTATTTATGTATTTACAGGTCTGGTTATTGATATTATTTACAACAGTCGTGACTGCTGTATCACTTTATCTAATAATACAGAAAAAAAAGAAGATTGTTCAAGATGATCAGAAAACGTGGTCCATAAAAGAAATTTTTTGGTATCTTTTTCACACCTTAATATCGAAAGGTGAGCATTTATATAGGTATATACAGTGAGCAATAAAATTTGAACTAACTACGATATAATATAATTAAAGTAAACATATTAAGCGCACTAATTGATCTCAATCAATATGTTACTACAATTGTAGAAATATCTCCTATAAATCGAATATTATAACAGGTTTAAAATGACAGCTTTAGTATAAATATCTAAAACTATGTTAACTATAATATCATTAAAAGTGTGTTATTTCCTTTGAGGTAATTTGAAAATAGATAAGTCGATGTGAAGATTCCAGAATATGCTGTGAAAGAACAAAAAATCATTTATGGTTTTAATTTATAGAGAAACGCTTTACTAATACTTAAAGGAAACAAAACAATTAAGACTAATAAGATGTTTGCCTGCTGTTCTCGTGAACTAGTAATCGACTCCGGACGATTAACAACCGAAACTTTACACGAGCGAAAATGCTGAAATATATTGAACCAACTTCCTGACGAACCGGTTCTATCAATTTAGAAATCTAGCCGAATGGATAAAGAGTTGGTAAAACTCTTTATCCATTCGGATAAATCGACTATCTTAGTGCCCACAGATTGGAATGAGTAAAAATGTCACAATTCGAAACGTATGATCTTTAAAGTAAAAATAGAGTTTAAACAGAAACTACCAAAACACTATAATGAATAAAACATTTAACGATTTAATAAAGATAAAAACACTTTTATATATGATAAAAAATATTTCATTCTTTATGCAACATTAAGGAGTACACATTATTACGTCTTTTGATGTAGTATATACAGAAAGTTGGGCAATATTTTAAAGACGAAAGAGTGAAGTCTCCCACTCGAACCTTATTAACATCATTACAAGTGTAAATATCAGTTTCGATCATCAGAGAGTAAATGATAAAGTTCTTATTTTGATTTCCGCCTAACAAGGACTAGACATATAACAGTATTGTGGAATGTAACTGGAATTTTGTTACAAGTTGAAAGAATACCGATATTCACAGAAATTTTTGAAAAGAGTAAGGTATTTCTCTGGAGGTATTTTAACGTTAGTGTTACTGACGGATAATCTAGCAGTTAATAAAAACTACAGTAGAACTCCTATTATCCGAAAGTCAATTATCCGAAAGAATTCCAGTGGGCAGATTTAAATTATCTCAGTACTGTGGCGCTGCAATCTTTGGCTATGTCTTGGGCTACTCAAATATTTTGCGTTTTTGATACTAAATTAACTTCTGAAGTAGAATTTTTTATTTTTTTTATATTTTTCAATATATTTATTTTGTTCGTACAAAATAAAAAAATAATTTTTAACAATACAATAGTCTTCGTTAGGCTTAACATCTACGAAAATTCAACGCGAAGCGACACGCAATGGAAAAAAATGTCAAGATGGGATAAATTAATATATTTTTCGTACATAATCGGTTATCCGAAACATCGATCTTCCGAACAACCCCAGTCCCCAATTGATTCGGATAATCGACGCTCTACTGTATATGTATACAGTCGAACAAGCAAAAATTGCCACCTCCTAACAGTTTTTACTCCTAAACTCCAGTCATTTCTTTATAAATTCTTTCAGTATATATTCGAAATTACTTTCAAACCACTGACAGTTTTATGTTCTTTTCACTGCTGTTTGTTCAGAGGTTTATATCTTTGTTTATATAAATTTCCTCAATTACTATGAAGTTAGTATTGTTATAAATCACCTTTTCACGACTATTTATTTAATAAAGATTTGTTATACATTGGTACTGTTAAAATGCGAAATCCCGCTAAATGTAAAATTAAATATCAAATTCATATTTTTTTTTTGTTATTTTTATATGATTTATAGGTGTAGTGTAAAACTCTAATTTATTTTTTATACCATCCTCAGGTGGTGAAATAAGCCATATTCAAGACACTACGACAAGAATAATTATTGGAATTTGGTTATTTGCGACAGTTGTGATTATTTCAGGTTACTCGGTGTACTATTTTCTTATCTAACTAATCCTGTTTTTGAAAAAGTACCAACTACTGTCGAAGAATTGAAAAACGAAGTAATGAAGAATAGATATTCCTTCGGAAGTATCTGTTTTTCGCCAGAGGAAAAGTTAATATCGGTAAAATTTTTACTGATATTAGCCAATTTGTATTGATAATTGATTTACAAATTTCTGAGTTATTTATATAAGAATATTACTTAATTAATAGATGTGATACGAAATTATATTTTAACACATTTTGTATTAAATCTGTATCTTGTAGACGGCAGAAAATGAGCCTTTAAAAACATTAAGAGATTACTTAAGAAACAATCCCAGAAATTGTGTGTTAGATTTTGAAGAAGGGTTCAAATATGCTTTCAACGAAAAATTTGCATTTTTTTGGACCAAGGAGTGTAATAAACGCTGTTACAAAAGAGATAGGAGAGAATTTATTCGTACAGTCAAAGGACTCTATATTTAATAACATAATTGCAGTTTCTGTTAAAAAAAATTTTATTCTAAAACAAGAATTTNGAGTGTAATAAACGCTGTTACAAAAGAGATAGGAGAGAATTTATTCGTACAGTCAAAGGACTCTATATTTAATAACATAATTGCAGTTTCTGTTAAAAAAAATTTTATTCTAAAACAAGAATTTGATCAAATGTAAGACATTTTTCACAGCCTAAAATTAAGAATTATTTATATATCTATTAAGTATGTTAAAAATACATTATATGATTAAAAATTAAAATAATATTTATTTAATTTCAGAATTGGACATTTAAGAGATTCTGGAATTTATAGAAAATTAACAAGTGATATGATGTCACCATCGAAACAAATAGAAAAATCGTCATATAATCCTTTAATATTAGAGGATATGATGAGTCCTTTTATTCTTCTCGTTATTGGTTATGCAATTTCCATTCTTTGTTTAATCAGCGAATTTTTTAAAAAGCGTTATTTCAAAAACAAATGAAAATCAAAGACATTTTATTATAAAAATATGTAAACAAGATAAAATTTTCGACTGTTTTTTTAAAATATAAATTACCTGAGCTGGCAAATCATTAATAATTTAAATAATGCAAATAGTTAAAATACAGCTATACACTAACTAAAATTATTGCATTAATCAGGAAATAATTATGAATAATTTAGTACTAAGTTAACACCGAAAGCTGGACACTAAACGTGTTTGGTTTGGACATTTCTTCGACTTTTATACCCTCGCATACGTATTCACAAAATACGTTAAATGACGAGATGGTTTTTATAAAATATATAAACAATTCTGTCCCTTGAACTACTATAAAATTTATAATTTATTTATTTATAATAGATAGTTTGTTTTCTCTTCTAGTTCCTCTGGTGAAGAAACAGTGTTGATCGCCTCATCTGATAACGATTGACAGTGGACGTTCACAGAACAGTTATTGGAATACAGTAGAGCGTCGTTTATCCGAAACGTCGGTTATCCGAAAGCATTCCAGTTGGCATATTTAAATTTTCGCTAGTGCAGTGGCGCTGCGATCTTCGGCTATATCTTGGGCTACTCCAATATTTTTTTGTTTGTGTGTGTGTTTTAGCTGGCAGCATTAACACTTTTGTTTGGTGTTTTTCTGAGAATAGTGTGTGGTGCTGAATCGAACGTTTTTGATACTAGATGAACTTCTAAAGTATATTTTTTTTTTGGTTTTTATATTTTTCAATAAATTTATTATGTTTGTACAAAATAAAAAAATAATTTTTATCGATACAATAGTCTTCGTTAGGCTTAACATCGACGAAAATTCAACGCGAAGCGACACGCAACGGAGAAAAATTTC
>NW_019385042.1:44417-69699 GCF_000671375.1 Centruroides sculpturatus
CTGCAATCTTTGGCTATGTCTTGGGCTACTCAAATATTTTACGTTTTTGATACTAAATTAGCTTCTGAAGTATAATTTTTTATTGTTTTTATATTTTTCAATATATCTATTTTGTTCGTACAAAATAAAAAAATAATTTTTAACAATACAATATTCTTCGTTAGGCTTAACATCTACGAAAATTCAACGCGAAGCGACACGCAATGGAAAAAAATGTCAAGATGGGATAAATTAATATATTTTTCGTACATAATCGGTTATCCGAAACATCGATCTTCCGAACAACCCCAGTCCCCAATTGATTCGGATAATCGACGCTCTACTGTATATGTATACAGTCGAACAAGCAAAAATTGCCACCTCCTAACAGTTTTTACTCCTAAACTCCAGTCATTTCTTTATAAATTCTTTCAGTATATATTCGAAATTACTTTCAAACCACTGACAGTTTTATGTTCTTTTCACTGCTGTTTGTTCAGAGGTTTATATCTTTGTTTATATAAATTTCCTCAATTACTATGAAGTTAGTATTGTTATAAATCACCTTTTCACGACTATTTATTTAATAAAGATTTGTTATACATTGGTACTGTTAAAATGCGAAATCCCGCTAAATGTAAAATTAAATATCAAATTCATATTTTTTTTTTGTTATTTTTATATGATTTATAGGTGTAGTGTAAAACTCTAATTTATTTTTTATACCATCCTCAGGTGGTGAAATAAGCCATATTCAAGACACTACGACAAGAATAATTATTGGAATTTGGTTATTTGCGACAGTTGTGATTATTTCAGGTTACTCCGGTGTACTATTTTCTTATCTAACTAATCCTGTTTTTGAAAAAGTACCAACTACTGTCGAAGAATTGAAAAACGAAGTAATGAAGAATAGATATTCCTTCGGAAGTATCTGTTTTTCGCCAGAGGAAAAGTTAATATCGGTAAAATTTTTACTGATATTAGCCAATTTGTATTGATAATTGATTTACAAATTTCTGAGTTATTTATATAAGAATATTACTTAATTAATAGATGTGATACGAAATTATATTTTAACACATTTTGTATTAAATCTGTATCTTGTAGACGGCAGAAAATGAGTTTTTAAAAACATTAAGAGATTACTTAAGAAACAATCCCAGAAATTGTGTGTTAGATTTTGAAGAAGGGTTCAAATATGCTTTCAACGAAAAATTTGCATTTTTTGGACCAAGGAGTGTAATAAACGCTGTTACAAAAGAGATAGGAGAGAATTTATTCGTACAGTCAAAGGACTCTATATTTAATAACATAATTGCAGTTTCTGTTAAAAAAATTTTATTCTAAAACAAGAATTTGATCAAATGTAAGACATTTTTCACAGCCTAAAATTAAGAATTATTTATATATCTATTAAGTATGTTAAAAATACATTATATGATTAAAAATTAAAATAATATTTATTTAATTTCAGAATTGGACATTTAAGAGATTTTGGAATTTATAAGAAATTAACAAGTGATATGATGCCACCATCGAAACAAATAGAAAAATCGTCATATAATCCTTTAATATTAGAGGATATGATGAGTCCTTTTATTCTTCTCGTTATTGGTTATGCAATTTCCATTCTTTGTTTTATCAGCGAATTTTTTAAAAAGCGTTATTTCAAAAACAAATGAAAATCAAAGACATTTTATTATAAAAATATGTAAACAAGATAAAATTTTCGACTGTTTTTTTAAAATATAAATTACCTGAGCTGGCAAATCATTAATAATTTAAATAATGCAAATAGTTAAAATACAGCTATATACTAACTAAAATTATTGCATTAATCAGGATATAATTATGAATAATTTAGTACTAAGTTAACACCGAAAGCTGGACACTAAACGTGTTTGGTTTGGACATTTCTTCGACTTTTATACCCTCGCATACGTATTCACAAAATACGTTAAATGACGAGATGGTTTTTATAAAATATATAAACAATTCTGTCCCTTGAACTACTATAAAATTTATAATTTATTTATTTATAATAGATAGTTTGTTTTTTCTTCTAGTTCCTCTGGTGAAGAAACAGTGTTGATCGCCTCATCTGATAACGATTGACAGTGGACGTTCACAGAACAGTTATTGGAATACAGTAGAGCGTCGTTTATCCGAAACGTCGGTTATCCGAAAGCATTCCAGTTGGCATATTTAAATTTTCGCTAGTGCAGTGGCGCTGCGATCTTCGGCTATATCTTGGGCTACTCCAATATTTTTTTGTTTGTGTGTGTGTTTTAGCTGGCAGCATTAACACTTTTGTTTGGTGTTTTTCTGAGAATAGTGTGTGGTGCTGAATCGAACGTTTTTGATACTAGATGAACTTCTAAAGTATATTTTTTTTTTGGTTTTTATATTTTTCAATAAATTTATTATGTTTGTACAAAATAAAAAAAATAATTTATAGGGATACAATAGCCATGATTATTATTTTAAAAAGTTTACGCTAGGCTTAACATCGACGAAAATTCAACGCGAAGCGACACGCAATGGAGAAAAATTTCAACGTGGGATAGGTTAATATATTTTTTCGTATATAATCGGTTATCCGAAAAATAAGTTATCCGAGCAACCTGAGTCTCCAATTAATTCGGACAAACGACGCTCTACTGTACATCGTTTTTTATTTTCGTGTCGTATAGTAGCATTTGTGTAATCGTAATTTTTATGTAAAATTGTATGTATTTAACTTTAAATTATACAAAATAAAAATTATTACATAACTTTATATTCATTTTATATCGTCCTCATTTAAAATTACATAAAGGCTTAATGTTATAAATAATATTACATTAGAATATAAGTAAATATTACTGAAAAGTTAAAAGATTAAGTATAAATGTAGTGAATAAAAGATATATACTCTGGTGAGAAACAAAAATAATAGTAATAATAATAATAATATTACTACTTACTTGACATTTTTTAATTTCTGAATAACAATTTTCGAAAGATCAAAATGAATACTATCAAAAATTATATCATTGTTTCTTTTACTAATTTCAACGTAGGGAAAAAACTGAATTTACAATGAAATAAAAAACATAAATGTTTAGTAGAATTAATTACAGGTAATTATTATTTACATAAATTATATTGTTACCTATTACTTAAAAACAACTTACTGGTTGTGGTGTTATTCTTACTTTGGTTAAGTTTTTATCTAATTTATTTTCTACAAAAAAATTTAAAAATTAAACTTCTTACAATCGTTCTATATACAAAATAATGCGCTATGCTAATTGTACAATAGATATATTACATATGTATCAAACAATCTGAAATATTTAAAAATAACTACAATAAAAATGTGAATTTATTATACAGAAATACTGATTCACTAAGGCTTCAGATTTACACAGATAATGTACATGATGACTTTAAACTAGTTTTCCCGATATTTTTGATTATATCAACTTTTCAAAATCTCATGAATTATATAACGTAATAAATAAATGTAAGTTAGCGTATTTTCAAAGTAAATCTTTATTAAAACAGTAATTGAATTTCGTTCATTGAAACCAAAAATGTATTTTTATATTTTTGACAATTAAAATAAAAATATATAAAAGATTAAAAAGTGTGTTGTAAAAACTTTGAAACCTAAACACTATAAAGAAGTTTTATTTGATAAAGAACAGTTAAGACTTCAACAATACGAAATTAAAAGTAAAAATCATGTAGTGACAACATGTTAAAAACAAAATAATATTTTTTCCCATATTATGATATAAAATTTATTTCAGATAATAGGATAGATGTAATATCATTTGGTCTTTTCTCGTTTACTTTTAATATTTAAAGATTCTTTGATTTTATTATCATTTTTTTAATATGGATATCAGCAAGGTTGCGGGCTAAACTTTTAAACGTGAAAACGTGTACGTCGGACGTTCAGCGGCGCTTTCCTGTAAGTCTACAAGTTTGACTATGGTGTTTCGATAGTCAGCGGAATCATGCTCGACATTCCAAACGCCATTGTCAAACTTCTAGGCTTACAGGAAAGAGGCGCTGAACGTCCGACATACACGTTTTCGTGTTTTAAATCTTCGGCCTCAACCTCGCTATTAAATATTATACAAGAGAAAACAAAAATTCAAAACTTATTTAATTCTCTGTGTTTGCAGTAAAACATATCTTTGCCTAAAACAGGCAATAAAGCATCATCATTGAAATTATCACAAAAATAAAAGATATAATTGTGAATTTTTTATAGTAAGTAATAAGATAAAAATACCATTATGTAACACTTACTTTGTTAAATTTAAAATTTTCAATTTTGTTTGATTCTGATGAAACTGTGTTGTAGAATTACATACGTTTAAATCTAGACCTGCTCATGGTATTTAAAATTTTTCTGAAACAATTTTTCCATAATTACATCTGCACAAAAGAATAATTATAATATTTGCTTACAAGAATACAACAAAGAAAGATATTTTTATGTGATAATCAATCATGTAAAAATTGATGATCATATTACATATATATTTTTAATTTATAAAACAATAGTAATTATAGTAACAAAAAACGCACCTCTGTAAATAAACAATTTACATTTTCAAGTACAGTACACCTCTCTATAACTCTGTTCATAATTCCGTGTTATATGAATTTCATGTTGTACGAGTCACTTAGATTTTACTAATACGCGTGAGTAGTATAGCACTTGTATAGTATAATGTATAGTATAATGATACACTCTGGGTTACAAAATTAATTTGTATATAAATTTAATATAAAGTAATCATACATTCTAAGATATAAATGCCTACACCAGATAAGAATTTAATATAAAGTAATGATGCAAATTGAATTATATCAAAATAAAGACCGACACAGTACAGATTATATTTAATTTATATAGGAATTTAATATAAAAACGATGACCCAACTTAAAAATTAAATAATTTTTTGAAAATTGCTCCCTCTGCTGTACAGTTTGTACTGTGAACTAAGTCGTATCGACCCCGCGTTCTTATCTTTGTTCCTCATAACAGGATAAATATGTGCCTCCATCAACAATGTTAGTTTTTTTATTTATTTTTAATCTGTAAGTAATATATGATTAGAGTTTAAAAAAAACGATTGGTTGCTAGTTTTAAAAGAAAATATAATTGGCTGTTAGTTTTTAAAGAAGATATAATTAGTTAGTATTTTATAAAAGTTACTTTTTTAAAGAGAATTAGTTTTATATTCAAGCTACAATCATGGGGATGTACGGTTTTGTGGATATGTATGGGGACTATAAAATTTATTCAGTTTCACATATTCTATACCGCACTTTGGACGCTTGCGTGTCTGCAACAAAAAATTTCTTCTTCGATGTTCCTGATAATTTTCCATTTATCCTCCACTATTTCAAAGTCAAAGATATCTGGAAAGGAGAAGGATAATACCGTTTTATAATTGCTGGCGAGGATGGAGGAATTAACGAAGTATATAATGGATTATACGGTTTGTTCGAACAGTGTGCAAAAGAAATGAGAAAAATATGTTTAGAAAATGATAAGAAAACTTTAGTAATGTTTAAAGAGATAAGTCCAGGAATGGAATATTATAAATTCTTTAAATTTCCTAAAGTTGACAAGGTTGATTAATATGTATTTCAAACATCCCAGTACTTGTGTAATTGCCAGTCTTTCCCAATCTGGAAAAACCACATTGGTGAGGAAAATGATTCACAACTAAATTTACGAAACTCCTCCAAAAATTTTATGGTGTTACTCCGTATATTTACGGTTTTTCAAGAAGGAAAGGATATCACATTTATGTACGGCGTACCCGAATCTGTTCAAGGATGGGATTTCGTAATAATCGATGATCTGATGTACGAACTGTCTCCAAAAACAGCATTTTTGTTTACGAAAGAATCTCATCACTGTAATGTAAGTGTAATTTTAATACTTTAGTTTTCAGCTTGCAGCCAGGTAGTTGTTTTACAACCTGGCAATAAAACTTAGAGCAGGTTGAAGGTCATTTGAGTCAATGTACTTATATTATGTAAAAAATTAGTATAAAATTAAATTTTTATAATAGAAATATGAAAAAATATTGCTAATATACAATAATTAGTAGTTTCGTTTGGTATATTTTTCAACCGCTTTTATTTTTTACTTTTTTCGGAAAAAATTCGTTTTTTTTTGTTTACATTAATGACCTGTAAAATCATGTCCGATCAAATCGTACTAAACTCATTTAAACTCATATTTTTTGTTTGGCTATATAGTATTTAAATGCAGAATTCTGTTTTCTACAGAGGGAGGGGGTACCAATATAGTGTCGTGCCCCGGGAACCAGTTATGTTCGCTAGTCCATTGGCGTTACTCAAAACTGCTGAAGAAAAGAAAGCAGCAGTGAGCAATCTATAACAATTTCCAGCGAATTTAGAATAAAAATTTTGATACGATAAAAGTACCACACACCATAGGGGTAGAAAATCAGTAGCCTTCCAGGAATACTTCAGAGGGAGCTGGCTCTCATTTAAGAGAAAAGATGGAAGAAACCCAAAAAACTCCACCTGACTAACTAGGGAAAGACCGAAAATTTAGTTGAGGTACCCAACTAAATACAGAATGCTCAATAAAGACATACGGCAACAAACAACCAATCTCTTCCAAACAGTATTTATTTATTTATTCCTCGAATAAAAATTATGAAGTTTTAAACTTACACCTGGCTACGCATATTCGTTCGTAATACTGTATTGCGATTTCACTTCAGACGAGTGTAACGTTTTTTTTTTTTTTTTTTGAAATATCTCGAAACTGCTGTTTTCTGCTAATAATGCCATTGTTTAATATAACTGTTTTACCTAAACTCACTTGTAGAAGTACATTTTTATAAATTATCTAAATTTGAATTTTGTTAATTAAGAGTTCATTTCTGCTAAGAAANAATGAAAATACAAGTAGTATTTTAAAAAAGTGTTTGTTTCTGGTCATATATATCAAAATGATTTTCTGTTTGGTACAGACTTGTTAACAATTAACTATGAAGTTACAGTAAAAGCATGCTTTCAATTTAAAATCTTTTGCCAGTATCCAAAAAATAATTTCTCTGCTTTCACACTTGGGAGAGTAGATATTTTCGAGTAAATCGAATTGGCTGACACCTACATACAGTCCTATGAAGAGAAATCTTTGTCAGCATATAGCCCGTGTGATTTCCTAAGATAATTTTTTAAATTTAGTTTAATCTTTTTCTACAGAGAAATTTTCAGTTAAATTTACATAAGTAATTAAAATTTAAACTGCTCTGAATTTTGCTTTATATCGTGTTTATCGGCTTATAATTAGAATAATTATTATTTAGCATGGAGCGAATTAGCAAGTGTTTTCTCATTTCTATTATCGATAAAATGTAATTAAATGATAATCATAAGAAAACAAATACGTCAAATTAATAATGACAAATTTTCAACTGAACTGTAACATTAATTTTCGTTTATTTTATACTCTTATTAAGTGTACATAATTACAAAATTTTATTTTACAATAAACGAAAGTATGTTTTAATATTATAAATATATTATACGTTGGTTTATAGTATATGTAATTAACGAGTAATTAATTTTTATGAGAAAGATAGTGTAATTTACGATACGTGAAGTTTATAAATATTTCAAATACACTGATTTATCCAACAGAAGATATTTCTGAATCCATATTATTTTCGAAAAATTTCCATGCAATGGAAGTGCTTCTTTGAAATTTTCGCGATATTTTTTTCTTATATCAAATTTATGCAATAAGATACACTTTAAACTAGAAAATTGTAAAATTGATTATTATATATAATTATTATTTTTATGAATTACCATATTCAGAATCAGTTAATATGAATATCGTAGTAAATTCGAATTTTTCGTATGTAATGCAAAGTAGAATTTTGCTCTGTCTAGAATAAAATTTAAAATATTCAATTACTTATACAATGCTTTGTTCTATTGAGTATAATTAATAGACAAAATATGAAAGAAAATTTATAGTTTTATCTTCTCTTCGTCAAAATTAACAGCAAAATTATTATATTGGGTTGTTCAGAAGAACAACCCAATAAAACTAGAAGATAAAACTATAAATTTTCTTTCTAAATTTTCTTAAGTTAAAAATATAATAATTTTGCAGTTAATTTTTTAAGTAAGTTCGTTTTTTTTACCACTAGATGGATTAGTCGTATTTTTTTCACCATTTTCGTCCTAAACCGTATTATCATAATATATTTTGACAGCTAGGATTTTATGGCTTATTTGTAGAAAATTTTGTTTGATTTCGTGCAATCGTGTATTTTTTGTGTCCCATCAAATATAGAAGATCGAAAGAAGCATCTTCGGCATATTTTGCTTTTTTATTACTAAAAAAATAAAAATGCCGTTCAAGCAAGAAAAAAATCGTCTGACATGCATGGTGGAGATGTGTTGACAAAACAACAGTGCCAAAACTGGTTTACAAAATTTCGTTCTTGCAATTTCAGTATCGAAGATGCACCACGTTATGGATGGCCAATTGAAGCCAATAAAAACAAAATAAAAGTACCGATTGAAGCAAACTGCGGAATAACAACTCGTGAAATCACTAAGAGATTAAATTTGTCAAATTGAACTGTTTATGAGTACTTGAAACAAATTGGTTTCGTTTCAGAGCTCGATATATGAATTCCACGAGTTCTAAAAAAAGAAATGCCTTATTTGGTGGGATATTAAAGGAATTTTTTTTTTGGAGCTTTTACCAGACAATTTCACAATTGATTCGAAAGTGTACCGCATTCGAGTAAACAAATTCCGTAATATCATCAAACAGAAAAAGCCGGCCAGAATTGATAAAAAAAACAGCTGTAGTGTTTTACCACAATAATGTCAAATTTCACACAAGTTTGGTAACTGGTTAGAAACTGTTATAACTTAGATGGGACGTGCTATCACACCAGCTGTATTCGCCAGATCGAGCACACTCAAATTATTACTTGTTCCGGTCTATAGAATTTTTTTAACTGTAAGACATTTACTTGAAATGACAATGTCAAAAATCACTTGGATCGGTTTTTTGTAAGCAACGATCAAAACTTTTATGAATGTGAAATGGTGCTACTACCAGAAACGATGGCAACAGATATTTGACCAAAATGGTCAACTTATAATTCAATAAAATATTTATTTATAATAAGAATATTGCGTTTTTTCCACGGAAAAAACGAACTTACTTTTAGATCAACTCAATAATAGTTAAATACAATAATTTTACATTAGTAAAGTGGATTGCAAGTAACCATTTTAATTAATTTATTCAATATTATTTCAATGAGTAAGCAGATTAAAGACACTAGATATCCAATGCCCATAAGTAATAAAGGACTTTTAATATCTTCGATTGACAACGGTTGGAATTCTGATGCTTCTTGAAATTCTTCTACTTCTTGAGAAAACAATTTCTCACAAATTCCAGCTTCAAACATGCGAGTTATTCTGCAATAAAATTGTTTCAAATATATAAAAATTAATATAAAGTACGGTATAGAGTATAAATCAATTAAAAATTTTTTACGTGTTAGATAGATCCTTCTTAAATGGAAAATTCTTTCTGATTGGAAAAGCGATCATGTATGTACGAAAAGAATCTTTTGACATAATGTATTTATGCCTTTCTACTTTACTGATGTACATATTTAATGCAACTTTATGCATTATGTATGCAAATCGTTCATTATTCGCTTTTTTAATGCCTTCTGCAATACTCATGAAGTTATTATTGGACAGAATGTTTTTCCTTAAAATTTTAATATTTTCCGACTTCGATTCCTAGAATTAATAATTATATCAATATAAAACACAATCGTTATAAAGAACAAATTCTGAAATTAACAAAAACAGAATAAAAACACTGAAAAGAACATCTTTCTATACAGGGAGTATAAATCTTCAAATTCATAACACTTACCATCATTTCTTTCCACCCAATAAATCGTTTGTATGTTCCGCTTGAGAACTCACCATTGCGGGCAAAGACAGCAAGTTCGTGTATATCTCTAGGAAAAGACTCAGTTATAGGACATGTCATAAAAGACATTAACGCCCCGCTGTAACTGGATACTAAAACAACAATCGATAACCACCAAATTCCTGTCATGAATCTGGGCGCAAATCTTTTCATTTTTTCTAGATTCAATCCTAAATTGAATTACAAAATTTTTCTTTATAAAACTCAAAGCTTGATTTATATCATAATTTAAGAATTTTACCTTGATACAAAAATGTGCAAAGTAAATTCCAAAAAACTGTACATAGAGTCCATCGTTTTCCTGTTTTTGCAGCGACAAAGTCCTTCTCTAGCACTTTATATAGCGTTAGTCCAAATATCAATACAATAGAAAATATAGCGATCCAAACCTGATTCCGTAATATATAACTTAATGTATGACTTAGTTATATTTTAAGAGTCGTTTTTGTTACTTACATTTAAGGTAAAAGGCTTCGTCACAGAATTCCAATCAATAACCTTATCCAGAGTTTTAATAAGAAAAACCATAGGATAAAAAGCAAAAACGGATGTGAATTCCATTGCAGAGAAGCGTTCATGAGTGACGCCTACAGGTACAAAGCACACATCTGCTTCCTGAATTAGAAAATTAATTATAAAAGTTAGTCATAATAAATGTACTATAAAGTGTTGTTTTTGAAACCGTGTTTAGTAAATATATAGGACTTTAAACTCAAATGTAAGTGTTAAATAAACACTTGATTTTATTTTCATCACTTTTTAGTTAATATCAATTCGATGAGCAAGACACATTATTTTCTGGATGGAGGTTGCCGTTTCTATAATTAAAATTATTTATGTTCTGTTTGAAGCCAAGTGTTTATTTAAAACTTGCATTTTAATTCGAAGACTAAATTTTACTAATATTTAATAAACACGGTTTCAAAAACAACATAGAAAATTTTAATTATAGAAACGGCAACCTCCATCCCGAGAATAATGTGTCCAGCTTATCTAATTGATATCAACTAAAAAGTAATGGAAATAAAGCCAAGTATTTATTTAAATTTCACATTTGAGTTCGAAGTCCAAGTACTTTGAAATTTTGATTGATAAAATGCGAAATTAAATTGTTGTGCTGTTCAAACTGTTATACATTTAGTATTGATTTTTAAGGATATTTTAGGATTAACATGTCCAAAAATTGATATTTGTTTTTTATTCATTCGATGTGAAACCCAGATTTCAGATAACAAGCAGTGGAACGATTATGTAAAAAATAAATGATAATTATCTATAAATTTACAACAGATACAGGAAGAAAAAAGTAGTACTTACATGTTATGCAATACAGTCGACCCCCTATAAGACTGTAGACATGTTTCGTCCTTTATGAATCGATTTCTTACGAGTCCTTTCCAATCACAGCCTGACATGTATGCACTTTACGGACTACGGCTGTTTGAAAAGTTTTCTTACATAAAGTTAATCGATTGGAGACTAATCCGACTTAAAATTTTCAAAATAGGTATATATTTTTTGGAAATAATCCGTATAAACTACGCTATAAACAAAAAATTGTAGGATTACTTACCAAGTGTGCACCATTCGACATCGCCATTGTTAAGCTTGTTTTCGTCACGGAACTGCTCAGCAAACAGCGGCCGATTTCTAATAACTTATTTTTCTGCGAAAACTTCGTTGAATCATCATTAATGTAAATAATTTTAATCGCCGTTGAATAAGGAATGTTTCATTTACACGAAATGTATAAAATTACAGTACTGTATTAGACTTACGGTACCTAATTTACATACTGTACACACGATAGCTCGCCTAAACTTTTCGCTAGACAGCGGAAAGCGTATATATAATTATAATAAAGTTACAATAAATTAAGTTAATGTATAATTATATATACAGTATTTAATTTATATATAATTATATGTGAAGTACCTAATTTATATATAATTTATATATAATTATATGTACAGACAAAACTAAACTGAATTTACTCGCCTAAACTGTCCGTAGCGTGGCGCTGGATGGCGGAAAATAGTTCGGCTGCCCGATGACGTTTTACCGAATTATACAAGTGTTTTTACCGTTGTTTACGGATACCACCACAATTTTTTCACTGTCTTATAGGAATCGGAATTATAGGAACCCGTCTTATAGGGGGTCTACTGTATTTAAGGAAACTGAAAAATGCCTATAAACATTACTACAAACCAAATGTTAAATTATAACAGTAAGACTCAGGACGTGGTAACACCTTGTGATTACCAGTCATGCAGGCGATTACAACTGCAACAAGAGCATATCACTCACGTTTTCTCGTGGTCATACATTATCCGCTTACGTTGCAACATGGACAAACGTGACCCTATATACTAATAAAATTACAGTACTTTTTTTTAACTACTGTTGTGACGCATTCTACCTTCTACTTCAGACTGTTTATGGAATTTTAGCCAGTTAAACTTTTTAATACGTAGTTGCAGTTGTGCCAGTTTTTAAAAGGGGTTTACTAGTTAAGGGAACAGCCGTCGCCGTTGCACTTTCTTGCGCAGCTGGAATTTGCATGGTGTGACCACAAATTACGAAAACAATGGAAAAAGTTTGTAAAAAAGGAACAGCTTACGTAATTTTAAAGGATATGAGAAATTACAATGTATAATATACAATTCGACTAAAATAAATTTGACCTCTGTCCAAGATATTAACTTTATTGAATTTATAATAAAAAAATTATTTATAAAGTAGTAAATTATATTGTTTTTTTAAAATGTATTTTTAAGTAAATGTTTACTTTGTTAACAATCTATTTTTTAAATCCATTTAAACAATGCTTATTATTTTAATAATGAATACCTGTAAAATTTTTCTTTTATTTGCATACTAACACATTATATTTGGGTTTCATTTCGTGTTTGATTATAACTGTACGTTGGTTATCAATCAATCAACATTATGCTGCGACTTACATGGCATCTCCAGTCATATACGTTCCTTACTCTATATAGCTCGATTTGATTTTTGACAACTGTTTATGTTTTGGGGTGCAATGTTTAATTGTTGTAGTGGAATAATGATATATTTATATTAATGTTCCTATTTTCCGTGGCTTAGAAAAATTATCTATGTATGATTTTTATATTTTTCATTGTAAAATTAGCTTTTTGCACATTAACTTATTTTAAACACTCGATTTTTATGTTTACTTACTTGGTTTACAACTTGTCCTGTATATCCCTTCCACTTACCACTTTTATCTCTATATTCAGGCGATTTTTCTATCGGGTGCACTATAATGTACCTATTTAAATGTCACAATTAAATATACGCAAAATAATTAATCTGAAAAATTTATAAGTTTATGTTTTATAATATATATTTAGTTGAAATATTTCTTTAAAAGTAAGATAAAAACGTTTTAGTTTAACATTATATAAAAAATAAGAGAATATAAGTATCAGTAAACGAAACCATTACTTTTAGAACAGAAATATACATATATGTATTCAAAATAAAATTAAAAATTATTCCGAAATAAATATATATTTAAATGATATAATTGTAAAAACTGCAGCTTTCGTTTGTGAATTACCACATGCAGAAATATTATGAATTCTATATTAATTTTACAAGATTCCACTTTTACAATTTTAAGAGATTTCATTTTTGTAAGCAGCATCTGAGATGTTCTTCTACATGTCTTGTAGAACGCACATTATCGTAAAAATGTAATTTCTTTATGCAAACAAATGCATTTTGATATCCATATGACCTTGAGAATACTTTTGAGCCATCCACTATAAAGTCTTAATCGGCTAACTATGCTTCACTTCACCAAAAGTTGAGACACAGATATTTTATGCTTATTTCTTACATTTCTTAGTTTGTAGTTAAATATAAAACTTCGACACTGCGAACACTTCTGCAATTCACCCTGTCACTAATAGTTTATTAAAAATTAACCAGAAAGTTACCAAATAAATTTAAATTAGCTGAAAAGATAGTCAAGATGCTAATAATTTTTATTGTCTACAATAAAAAACTTTTATGTAGCGACATTCGAAGTTGTCTCTGTTTTTGTTTTGAAATTTGAAAATGGTTTTGCTATCTGCAATGGTATCAAGGACAGCATACATGACAGTATTTGTTCGAAAATTATGTATATACGAGAGTAATCTCAAAAGCTTAGTCTCCTAATTTTTAAACACGTTTATACAAAAATAGAGTTAATATTATTTAAAAGCTTGATCATTTATCTGTTTTTCTACATAATCACCATTTCGATCAGTGCACTTTTCTAGGCGCTGTAGCAGCTTTTGTATGGCCTTGTAATACCTGTTCCCCGCCACATCGCAAATTCCATCTTGTGTAGATCTATTTCAACTTTTCCGGTAAAATCCAATTAATTGTGCTTAGGGAAAGACTAATAGCTAAAATGAAAAAATCATTAAGAGTGATTCGCCGAACTTCACGCATAGTTTACTCAACCTTTGCCACTGTCTTGTCAGAAATTAATGGTCTCTGGCTTTTCTGTTTGTTGTGAATTTCAGTACGATAAGCTAGAAATACCCTATACCATTTGAAGATGTTTTTGATATCTATGCACTTTTTGTCAATTGGCAATAAATTTTAGTCTATTTAATACGACAAGACGTCGAGCCAATATGACATGGGCATGCAAAAATTGCCACAGCGCATATGAAAATGCATCGACCAAAATGGCGATTATGTAGAAAAATAGACAAATGTTCACGCTTTAAAACGATATAAACTTTATTTTTGTATAAAACGTTTTTTCGTATTTAAAAAAACTAGAAGCCCTTACTTTCGAAATTACCCTTGTGTACCTTATTAAATAATTTCACAACGTATAATGAATTATTTTTCTTTAAAGGTGGATATATAGGAAAAAGAAATCTTTTCAAAAACTGGAGCTACAGTTATTTAAACATCGAACTTTTTCGGTGTCAAAGATCAGATAATAATTAGACATTGTTATTGCCAAAAATATTATAAAAAGCACTGTTTTCTTTGCGATATTTAATAAATAAATAACAAATATAATTTAAATAATTATTATATTTAACGATTTTCTTATTCTACTTTGTCTTATTGTTAAAATATTATTTTAAGTTGTTGTGGTTTAATTTACTTGCATATTAGAACAAATTGAAAAAGTTATTATTGCAAATTAATTTTATAATTAGAAAGAATATATTAAACTTTTCTTTATAGTTAAAATATTATTTCAAATTGTTGTGTTTTAATTTATTCGGATATTAGAACAAAACAAAAAAAAAATAACGAGTATGTATTAATAATTCTAAACCACATTAGATATTAGTATAAATTGTAAAAATTATTATCGCAGATTAATTTTATATGAAGCAATGAACTGAACTGAAAAGTTTTCTAATTATTGAAATTATTTATTATCTTAATTTACTCAAAATTTTTTATCTGAAAATAATTTATAACCTAAAAAATTAATTTAAAAATAATTACGTGCAGAAATATATCTGTCTTTAGATAAACTGAAGAAAAAAAGTGAAAACACTTAAATAAACTGTAACGTAAAAATAAAAACCTTTTCAAAATAATTTCAGTGTTATATTATTTCAAACTGTCATGTACCCGAATATTAAGACAAATTTCCATCAAGAAAATACTTAATTCTAGTATTGATAATAAAACTATTACTCAGCAAATTATTTGTAATCTTAATTTATAAAATATCAGAAATTAGATCAGGAATATGTAATGTTTTAGATAAAGTGAATGAGAAAACAGGAAAAGCTTAAATAAGATAAACTAATTTAATCTATTAATGTAATAATAAAAAATTTTAAAAATAATTACGTTTTGGTGTTATATTATTTAATACAATTATCGTGTTTTAATTTTCTCAAATATTAAAACATTTAATAATTAATACAGAAACTTTCTTTATTGTTAAAATAAAACTAATTTAACCACTTGCCTCCCACTGATTAATTAATTTAATGTAATTAAGCATAAAAAATACTTAAATCTGAAAAAAACGAAAGAAATGCGTTAATTTTGAAGAAAAAGCTTCAAAGTTTAAAAACTTTCTTTATCTTGCCTTTCTGTGAAATTTGACACCTATAAGTCATTGTTTACACAGCTGGATGACCTTGAGAATATCTGGTGTCAGATTTTCTGGGACATTCTCATCGCCGTCTCGGGAGGACGAAGGTTTAAAGTAGGGTGAATACTAGCTGGCAGTATATTTTTAAATATTTTTAAAAAATGAAAATTTTAATTCCGATTTCTGACCCCCAATTTAATTAAACTGATATATAATAAAATGTATTAATTAAAAAATTAAAATACTATTGGAGGTTGTTTTTGACATCAGAAAGTAGCTTTTAAATAACTTTACCGAAGTCAAATCCGTGCACTACAACTTTAGAACGATTAATTAAATTTGATAAAAAAAAATTCCATTAAAAAACAATTAAGCTTTAATTGCGCATCATTAAACGTTGATTAAGATCACGATAAAATTTTTTTGCGCGGGTAAAAATTTTTGAAAAAATTTAGAAACAAAAACATTCCAAAAATTAAAAAACATGTTTTCAGGACAAAAAAAACCGAGGTTTCTGTAACGCTATGTAACTTGCCCGAGTTAACTCAGGACTGGTCATCTTGCCGTTTGAAGATTTGTGTTTGAAAAGTTAATTNATTATTAAAAATGCATTAATAAATAAAATACAAAACTGGAAATAGTAATTTACGGTTTAGCCTAGTGACAAGTAGATTCGGAGACAAGTAAATTCGACTTACGTCGTTTTTCGACTTAAGTCGTTTTCCTGGAACCAATTACCTACGTAAGGCGAGGTATACCTGTATAACAATTTTTTTCATTTTTTAAAATTATTTTAAAACTACATCAAAATAATATGTATAATGATTAACAATATCAGTAGAAAGTATAAAAATCTGAGTTTATATACTGTTAAAGTTCTGTGATTAAATGCAAAATACTTAGTTATAGATCGAAATGAGGAAGCCACTTACCTAAATTTTAGTTTTTCTTGGATAACTATAAACAGTGGAAATAACTTTCCACCTGTTAGTTGTCTTTTAGTTTTATCATATGTCATAAATATAGCTTCCTGGAAAACAATAGTAAAAGATTATTTATAAGTTATTTTATTATTTTTATGATATGTTTATACAGTAACAAAATTTATTTACCCCAGTTCCAGAAACTCTCCAAACATATGAATCGTTGGACACTCCTATTTAAAATACTTATTATTACAAATCAATATTATTGTTAAATGCTGTGCAATTTTATTATTTTTTCAGTCTTTATTCTTTAATTATTTAAATATTTAATGTTACACGTTAGATTTCCGGCTATTTTTTATAAAAAATTTTCGATATTTTTTAATATAAAATAAAAAACAAGAAGCAGATCAAAAATTGTAGTTGTAATGAATTTTCATTGTTAATTTTTTTGAGTGCGAGGTGATTATTTATTTCAAAGATACTTAATTTTTTTCTGTCACAGTACACTTTTAATAATTAAAGAAAGTTAACGACATGCACAGGTACTTTTATAAGTACTCCAAGAGAATCAGATAAGTCATAACTATAATTTTTAAACACAGTTGGTTATTTAGGTCAAATTTTCTAAACGCCATAATAACTACTGGCGATTATCAGTAATACCTGTTACAATTTTCAAACGGTAGAAGCAAGATAAAATTGATTCGTCTGAAATCGCTAATGTACGGGTCGACATTTAATAATTTATAGAAAGAAAGATGATTGAATACATCTCGATGTTTATCAAACCACAAATACAAACATTTAGCAGTGTCAAATAATGTGTTAGCTGTTGGAACGCTGCTTTTTTCAGTTAGAAAAAGTTGGCCCAATAAGTATAATGAGATGTATTATAACGTTTACTATAGATTTTCTTTTTGTATTTTAAATGCATTATTCAGTGTTACACATCTGCAAATGTTAAAGTTAGCACTGTTGTAGATCACATAATTACAAATTTTCTGTGTTAAAAGTTCTTCCATGTTTACAAAGTTATTAATTCAAGTATTTCTTGAATGATTCAGCAGAATTTGGTAAATATCGAATATTTATTTGGTTTGTAATCACTGCGCTTCTACAGAATACAAAAATGTTTGTGTTGCATGATTGTATAAAGTTGCGCAAGAAGAAATGACTCGTCTACTTTGCGAACGTTGATACAAAATGAGTGTGTAGGTGCTAAAATATAATATTAAAATAAGCAAAGAAATTTGGTTACGCATCTATGTAATGATATATAAATTCATGACATATATTTCGTTTGTGTTATTTTTTTGTGATGGAAAGATAAACTTAAATTCAAATCACAAATAAAGTATAAACTGAAATATGTTGCCAATTACGCTTGAAATCGTTTTTTATAGCGTACGTAATTAATTATTAAAAATATAAGATTGACGATTCTATATAAATTATACTACTTTAAAATTATTCAGGCATCTATTACTTTCCTGACTGTTATACATTCAACCCCCCTATAATTACGCTCCCTATAATTACGATTCCTATAAAACTACGAAAAAATTGTGACCGGTATCCGTATAATACAGTAAAAATTCCTTAAAATTACCTCAAACATCATCGGGCAGCCAAACTACTTTCCCGCCTTCCGTAGCGCCAACTACGGAGAGATTTCTATCATCTGGAGAGTATTATATAAATTATATATAAATTAGGTACTGTACATATAATTATATATTAATTATATATAAATTAGGTACTGTATATATACTTATATATTAACTTATTGTAACTTTGTTATAATTAAATATATAATTTCTGCTGTCTAGCGTGGCGCCACGCTACTGAGATTTTTACGCTAACTATTGTCTGTAAAGTATGTAAATTAGGTACCGTAAGTCTAATACATTACTGTAATTTTATACATTTCTTGTGAAAGAAACATTTCTCATTCAACGGCGATTAAAATTATTTATATTAATGATGTCTCCTAAGTTCAAGGAACTATTCGCAGAAAAATAAGTTATTAGAAATCGGCCGCGGTTTGCTGAGCTGTTCCGCGACAAAAACGATGTTGAGCAATGGCGATGTCGAATGGTGACACTCGGTAAGTAATCCTACAATTTTTTGTTTATAGCGTAGTTTATACAGATTTTTTCCAAAAAAAAATATACGTATTTTGGAAATGTTGAGTCGGATTAGTCTAGAATCGATTAATTTTATGGAAGAAAACCTTTCAATCAGCCGTAGTCCGTAAACTTGACACGTGTCGGGCTGTGATTGGAACGACTCGTAAGAAATCGGATTCCTAAAAAATGGAACGTATCTATATCTTATAGGGAGGTCGACTGTATATAACAGAGTGAAAGTGTGGAAGATCTGGAAAAAATCATTTTCTCAGGATTTTTACATTTTTTTATGTAGGAATCTCAAAAAGTCGAAAAATGAAATAAATTCTGGTATTCTCTTTGTATATATGGATGTTAGTGCCACTTTGTGTGTGGTGATTTCTTTCATCCTTTTTTTTTTGAACCGCGCGTAACACCGGGTTAATTAATAACTCTTCAGCATTAGGTCAAAAATTTGTCAAATGTTGCAAAGAAGTTTGTAAATTAGGGGAATTGTGCTATTGAATTTTATTGGTTGAAGGTCATAGGGTAAGTAGATACAAAAAGTCTTTTGTCATATATCAAGTACAATCTGACTTATTGGCAAATTTTTTCGTTATTATCATTTATAGTGTTTACAAACCCAATTCCATATTCAAAATAACATTTTTAATAATCTATAAAAACAGATGGGGCCATCAAAATTTAAAACGTTGCTAGGAGAGTTAAAGAACTCGTACCTGGATTTAATTTCTATAAAAGACAAAAAAAGAAGCCTTAACTCTCGGGACCATAAATCGTCAACTAGTCATCTTGACAAGTGAAGAGCTTTAAAGACCTGTTGCCAGAAAGGGGGGTTGAATGGCCTCTGACCTCTCTGGTGGCTCACAATAGAAAAGCTAGATACATGGCTTGCTGTCTATTCATCTGGAATTTCGTATGCTTTTTTTCTATGTAAGTTTGCAGAGAAAGCATAACTGAAATATCAATGTTGTAAAATATAAATTCCTTTTAAAACATCAGGTTTTTTGTTTATAGACTGGACAGTTTTTCTTTGTGATTAAAAAAATTAATTTGAAATTATATTTCATGTTTTTGAAGACACAGTGGCTATAAATAATATTAAATATAACATTTGCATTCCAAAGAGTAAACTTACAAATATTTTAGTTAATTCTTAGAAAATGAACGTTTCTTTGCAGTTGTTTTCACTNAAACCTTTCAATCAGCCGTAGTCCGTAAACTTGACACGTGTCGGGCTGTGATTGGAACGACTCGTAAGAAATCGGATTCCTAAAAAATGGAACGTATCTATATCTTATAGGGAGGTCGACTGTATATAACAGAGTGAAAGTGTGGAAGATCTGGAAAAAATCATTTTCTCAGGATTTTTACATTTTTTTATGTAGGAATCTCAAAAAGTCGAAAAATGAAATAAATTCTGGTATTCTCTTTGTATATATGGATGTTAGTGCCACTTTGTGTGTGGTGATTTCTTTCATCCTTTTTTTTTTTGAACCGCGCGTAACACCGGGTTAATTAATAACTCTTCAGCATTAGGTCAAAAATTTGTCAAATGTTGCAAAGAAGTTTGTAAATTAGGGGAATTGTGCTATTGAATTTTATTGGTTGAAGGTCATAGGGTAAGTAGATACAGAAAGTCTTTTGTCATATATCAAGTACAATCTGACTTATTGGCAAATTTTTTCGTTATTATCATTTATAGTGTTTACAAACCCAATTCCATATTCAAAATAACATTTTTAATAATCTATAAAAACAGATGGGGCCATCAAAATTTAAAACGTTGCTAGGAGAGTTAAAGAACTCGTACCTGGATTTAATTTCTATAAAAGACAAAAAAAGAAGCCTTAACTCTCGGGACCATAAATCGTCAACTAGTCATCTTGACAAGTGAAGAGCTTTAAAGACCTGTTGCCAGAAAGGGGGGTTGAATGGCCTCTGACCTCTCTGGTGGCTCACAATAGAAAAGCTAGATACATGGCTTGCTGTCTATTCATCTGGAATTTCGTATGCTTTTTTTCTATGTAAGTTTGCAGAGAAAGCATAACTGAAATATCAATGTTGTAAAATATAAATTCCTTTTAAAACATCAGGTTTTTTGTTTATAGACTGGACAGTTTTTCTTTGTGATTAAAAAAATTAATTTGAAATTATATTTCATGTTTTTGAAGACACAGTGGCTATAAATAATATTAAATATAACATTTGCATTCCAAAGAGTAAACTTACAAATATTTTAGTTAATTCTTAGAAAATGAACGTTTCTTTGCAGTTGTTTTCACTTTTAAGAAGATTCAATTATGTTTCTATGAATAAAGGTCAGTTTTATGAATTAAAGTTAATTATAGATATTATTGCATTTAAAGGAGGAATTATAAAATTATTAGTGTTCTGTTCTTATCTTTGGCTTTCATTAAAAATTATGATCTTTGTATATTCGTAAATTTAATTACATTAAATACAGAAATTTAAATACAATCACTGATTTCTGTGCTAAAAAATTATGAAGTAACTAAACCAGGGTGTCCAATGTGGCCCAAGGCAAGTTGAAATGCGGCCCGATAAACGTGTATACAAAATTGACAATTTTTATTATTATTTATTTATTTCAATGGTATAAATTCAAAAAAGAAGTTTTAAAGCCGTAAACCTTTATACATATTTTATTTTTGAGTGGAAAAACTATTTTCAAATACAAATGTGTGAATGAAGAAGGTATACTAAATAAAGCTGGTGTTGGCTCTCAAAGGAGTATAGACCCAAATGAAAAGAAAGGAGAGAAAGACCTAAAGATAAAAAGTAACGACAGAGGTTAAATAGACCTTCTGTTATGCAAATATAGACCATTAATTTTCCAACCTTCCTCACTTTTTTATCTTTTGTCCTTTCTCTCCTTTCTTTTCATTTGGGTCTATACTCCTTTGAGTCTCAACTCCAGCTTTATTTAGTATTTCTTCCAGCGTTGGAAGATTTGGCTATTTCGCGCCAAATGTGGCTTCCTTTTATTAGTTTAATGTAAAAAATATCAGTTGGCACATTGGTTACTTTTTGGGCTACATATATATAATTATATTAGTTGAATAAAAATGCACTTTAAAATGGTGTTTTGTCACTTTTTGTTAATTAGAGACCCAAATAAAACAAATATTTCTGTTTTTAAAATAAATTTTTGTTTGTCTCCTTTATAATATACTAGCTTACCGGTCGCGCATTGCTGCGATCTCAGAAGAAACAAAATTTAAGTGAACTCGTTACGATAAAATTCAATTTACATTTTTCATTTTTATTGAAACTTATTATTATTATTATTATTATTCATTTTCATCGGGAAACATTTCAAAGTGTCGTTTCGATTCTATTTATTTATTGAAGTGTATTTATTTATTTTTCCGTCTGATGCATACAAAAGTAAANCGAAAATATAAATGTAATTGTATAAAACTGAAGAGTTAATACTTTTTTAACCTCAGTTCACTTAACTTTAAAACTGTACCTGATTTAATAACTGCATTAACCATAAATTGATTTAAAAGTCCTAACCTAAATATAAAATTATATCGTTTAGTTTTGTTGAAATGCAAAATAAATGTTATAAAGTTAAAATAGTACACTTAAAGGTTTATCATATCTACAGTAAATATAATAATATTTAAAGAAAATGACTTTGTAAGAAATAAAATATTTCACGCACCTTTTTTCGAGAAAATATAATTGAAACACCCAAAAACTTTAATGAACAACAAGAATACTTTCATTTTAGAGTTATCTCGAAATAATCAGCAGTTTCTCTGTTTGGAATGTGAATGCTACGTATTATTTACCATGCATTGTTTACAGCCACTGTCGTTATGGAAATGAAATGCAATTTCAAACTGGTCTATTTTACTCACAGGACACACACACGAAATAAATTATGTTATAAAAGCTATCAAATAAATTTCTGTAAAAAAAAAAGAAAATCGAAAATGTAGTTTTTTTCCATGTACAGATTTTCAAGTGAAAAGAGAAAGTTTCAAGCCTTATAAACATATTCATAACCGATTCATAAACAAAATTCAGAACGTTCTATAACTTGGTTGGGTTTTATCTTTTTTTATTAATTTTTTTAAGTTATATCAAACAAAATTAGATATAAAATTTTACTAATAATTTTATTTACTTTAACAATTAAGCAATTTAGAATTTTTGTGATTCAAATTGTAATTTTAAATTATTTGATATTCTACTTTTAACAGAATTTTATAAAATTATCGCGATTCAAAAATTATATTTGATTTTGCTTGTGTTTCGGCAATAAATAACAAAAAATCGGTGCATGAAAGCTATGCTATGGTGACAAAGATATAATTGTTTTCTATTTCGGATGTAACATAGTAAAATTTTTTCATTCAATATTAAATTTATTTCTTAATTAATCTTTAGTTAATACACATTTTTTTGTTTGTTGTTTGTTTTTCTATAGATTGATGATTTAAGATGTTTTTTGTCATTGCTTATTTTTGCTGTATCTTTCGAAGCATTTTTAAATTTTCTTGATTTCCTTAGAAAACATACAAAAAATAATAATGTAAACATATCTGTAATAGAACGTGTTTTCCTTCTCACGGGACAGCTCACTTCCATTTTAACACAAGTTTTGTCTTATTTTACTACATTTGTTCTTTAATTCATAACGTTTGCTGTATATATTATTGTTTGTTTCTTATATTTTGTAATATGTTATATAAAAACAAACAAAAATGTAGGTAAAAAATATGAATACCTCATTATCATGTTATTAATATAACGTATTTTCAGATGAATAAAAATGTCGTGGAGTCAAGTGTTTCTGTACTTTACGAACTAAAACTTAGACAAAACTGTATTAATTGATTATTTCTTGCAAATTATTATCGTTATCATTTCGAAAATGCAACATCTGTGCACGAACACAGTAGAAAATATTGTGATGTTCTTTTTTACTTTTTTGTGCTCCAGACGTAAAAACCATGAAATGCAAAAAATCGGTCTAAATTTATTTTATTTCGGTCCTTTGTATCATCTCTAGTTTTTATTTTAAAACAACCGAAAAAGTAATGAGCAATTTAAAATCAAATTAAATTAAATCTTCGATATAATAACGTAACAGCGTATAACTAGCAATTAAATATAATTTGATGAAAATCAGAATGTCGATTATGACGATAATTATACTTTATAATACGGTTTTATTTCAGTAACTGAAATCAATACGTTTTACAGAAAAGAAAATGAAGGTTTTCTTCTATGATAATTAAATATTAATAAATATAGAAAATAACTCGTCCTTGTTGCACGGTTAGATAATTAGTTATTGTTCAAATATATTTCTTTCTAAATCGAAAAATAATAATTATAGTTATTAGTGTAATTGCTTTATAATCATTCATAGTCACGATATATCGAATGGAAACAATACTAAAACAGAAAAATTGTTTTTGAAAAGATTCGTGTAGGTGAAACTTCATCATTTTTCGAATTTAACACAATACTAAATCAGTATATCATAGACAAAATATCAAAAAAACAAGTGTAAAGTATAAACTAGCATGTGCAAAAAATAATTTTTAATTTATTTATTACTAGCTGCAAGGACCGGCTTAGCTGGGTTTTTATTTGTGGGCAAAAAGTAACGATAGTGAAGATTTAAATAATTTCATTATAGCCAATTTTACCCGTTTTCACAAAATGCCAGAATTAAGTCCCCCGTTTACAGACTAATTAGAGAATTTTTACGTCCAGTCAAACGAACTATTTTAAATTTGATCAATTTTCTGGAACGTATACAATTGTTCTATGATCGTACCAATTCGAATTTGAAATTTTTAAAATCGAAATAGAAAATCTTCCACTTTCAACCACTTTCAAGCCCATATCTCCCACACCCTTAAAGCTATCAAGACGCAACCACCATAGTGCACGAATGGAGACTTGGGGCTACTACCACATACAAACACCATTCATGTGCGATGTGTAGTTTTGGCTGAAAAGTGAAATATAGGGACACACACGTCCATTTTTATATATATACTAGCTGCAAGGACCCGCTTCGCTGGGTTTTTATTATAG
>NW_019385042.1:71106-76827 GCF_000671375.1 Centruroides sculpturatus
ATATAAATAATTTTAATCGCCGTTGAATAAGAAATGTTTCTTTCACAAGAAATGTATAAAATTACAGTACTGTATTAGACTTACGGTACCTAATTTACATACTGACAGACGATAGTTAGCGTAAAAATCTCCGTAGCGTGGCGCCACGCTAGACGGCGGAAATTATATATTTAATTATAACAAAGTTACAATAAGTTAATATATAATTATATATACAGTACCTAATTTATATATAATTAATATATAATTATATGTACAGTACCTAATTTATATATAATTTATATAATACTGTCCAGACGATAGAAATCTCTCAGTAGCATGGCGCTAAAAACGGTGGGAAAGTAGTTCGGCTGCCCGATGACGTTTTACGTAATTATAGGAGTTTTTTTACTTTTTTTACGGTTACCGTCACAATTTTTTCGCAGTTTTATACGAACCGTAATTATAGGGGAGACGACTGTATAACTCTCTACATTTTCATATCTGGGTTTTACAGCGATGTTCGAATGACTGAAATGTTTCCAACGAAGAATTTTATCATTTGTGTGATTAATCAATAATTTTTTTATTATTATAATATACACATTGTTGGTTTTAAACGTTAAGTATAAATTTGTTTTTCAGCAGACTTTCGGTTTAATTTAATTGTTGTTGTATTGTTGTGTTTGACATTTTTAATGATCATGCAATCTATATCTATTATATATATATATATATATATATATAAGTGTTTGTCTCTATATTTCACTTTGCAGCCAGAACTACACATCGCACATGAGTGGTGTTTGTGTGTGGTAGTAGCCCCATGTCTCCCATCGTACACTATGGTAGTTGCATTTCGATAGCTATAAAGGTGTTGAATATTTAGGGGTTGAATGTGGTTGAGGTCGAAAATGTGTAAGAATGGAAGTGTGAATAATGGAAGGGTTAACAATTGAACTGTTAATAATGAAAGTGTTAGAAATGGAAGTGTAAACAATGGAAGTTTTCAGTAACAAAGAAAGTGTTAAAAGAATGCGGCGTGCAAGATTTACAGGCGCAGATGCGGTTTTTTGCGTTTTTGCGGAAATTCAAACACATTTTTAGATCATTGTAAGAATTCTCTAATTAGTCCGGAAACGGGCAACCTATTTTTTGCATTCTGTGAAAACGGGTAAGAGTGACTATAATTTAGGCTTAATCTTAAATGTTTTCGAATAGTCGAAAATGTTTTGGAATAGTCGAGGACCGTAATGTGTGAGTAGTGGAGATGGCTTTTGGAGACGTGTGACTCACATGCTTCAGTTGATTTTTCATAAGTAAAAGTGTACGAATAGCAGAAAAAAGTAGAAAGTGAAAATCGAATAGCGCAGTTAGAAAAGTAAAAATATAAAAAACAATGCCAAAGCGTAAAAAAGAATTTTTGCAGTTTCGAATCATATCGACACAGAAATAATCAGACAGAAGAGCAACTTGAAAATTATAGGGAAACACATCGAATCAGAGAAAGATTATGTAGAGGAAGAAAAAAATTTTTTTATATATATAAAAAACACTATATCACATATAAATGCACGAACAAATAATAACCCAACAAAGCAGGTATTTGCAGCTAGTTACATATAAAAATAAAACTAAATTAATATTTAAAATAATACTACTTATAAGGGGCTGTCCATATCTAATGTTTAAACTGCAAGGGAGGATAAGGAAAGAGGTTTACACAAGTTGAAAAAACTCGTACAAGATATAGGAGAGAAGTTGATCTACAGTGGACATCCGTTTATTTTATAAAAATTTAAACAGTTAAAATGCATTTTATAAATTGTTTTCATTTTCTTGTTTCTTTCGTTCTTTTTTATAATATTTACCACTTATAAAGATTTCAAGAAAAGTTGAATTTTGTTGGACGTTCGAAGAAAAAGTTGTGGTACTAGAAAGTTAAGCAAACTGAGAGAAAAAGCAAATGGGAAGTAAAAATTTTATGAAAATGCGGACATAATTTATTAACAACTGCAAATAATGGATTAAGAGTTAACTTTATATTTAATGCAAATAAAAGAACGAAATACTTTGATAATATCTTGTTTTATTTACCAGTAAACAAACTTTAGTTTTCTGTTTAGGTACTGTACAACCGCTCTTATATATTAAAGATTTTACATTAAGTTTGATGAAAATAAATAATTTATTTATTTCCAAGGAAAATTTTCTCTTTGTGAGGGGAATACAATTTGACAGTAACAAATATTATTTCGGTCTACATGAATAATATACATATTGCAAGTAAGTGTATTAATTATAACATGACAAGGTCTAGCAAGACCGCTTAAATTACAATAACATTTAGTGAATTTGAACAATGCAAACCCAAAATAACTTTATGGTACATTAACAATGATTTTAAACAGTAATGTAAATCAAATAATTAAATATTACAAAGTAATTTTTTCAATGAATTTGACAAAAAATTATAAATTCTATAATCATGTTTTCTGTTGATATTTTTAGAGTTATTTTTGAAGTCTAGAAATGAACCACCATTACATATATATATTATATTGTGTTGTTTACGCAGATTATTTACAGATTGGCAATTTTGCAAAAGATGAAGCACAGAAAAATTTTCAGATTGACATAATTGACAACGAGTATTTGAGAGATTTATGTAAGTTTTATTGACGAACAGCGCATATTTATCGAGTCGTAACTGAATGATCAATCGTTTAACATTCAGATCTATTGGTAACTACATATAAGATTGAAAAGAAGGAATGTTAAGAATATTAATATACCAGGGATAGTATATACTTTGATTTACAGAAATCTCATCCCTGTTAATTGATTGTGATATTGCAGAGCTTATTAAGAGGGAATATCCATATTTCCAATTATGAATTGTGTTTGCAAAAAGTAATTCTGATAGTCCAAATGTATTTAATAATTTATGAATTTTAAATTGCCATAATTGAGTATTGTTGTCATTGTTACTGTGCTTTATCATTTCTTGATGTAAAAATCCAATATTATCTTTACTTTTAAATTTAAGTCTGTAGTAGAATTTTATAATACGTTTAAGTAAATGTGGAAAAGTCTAAATACAGCTTGTTTCGTGTCGAATGGCGTATCCGGGAATTGTATTTTCTAGCTGAAATAATTTACGAAAAAAGTAAATATGCAGAGTTTCAGACTTATATAAATAATCTAAAACCCAAATTGGGCTTGCATAATAGATGATAGGGTTTATTATAGTATTATATCGTTTCAGATGGATATTTATGTTTGAGGTTTTTATAGTTGAACATAAAAATATTAGATTATCAATTGCTTTTTTCACTTTGATATTTAATTTTGTCATATGGCTTTTGAAAGTCAAATTCCAATCGAATTCGATCCCTAGATATTTGACCTTGTTAACTGTTTGCAATAAAGTATTTTCATTATAAATTTTTGAGTCTTTTTCAAATAAATTTCTATTTTTACGAAAAACGACGATATTAGTTTTCTCAGGGTAAATTGTTTTAAGATAGTAATTGAGTTGATTAATTTTACGTTGTAAAGGTATTTTATTCGGGGCTATAATAACCAGATCATCAGCATAAAAAATGTAGTGAAAGGAGCTATTATTAATTTCAATGCCATCAGACGGATTGTTAAATATGTTGTCGATATCCAGTAGAAAAAAATTAAATAAATACGGTGACAGCGGGTCTCCCTATAGTATTCCACGTGAAAGGCTTAAAGGAGGAGTAATAGTAATACCTTGTTTGAAAAAATTCAGTTACTAAAATGAAATGAAAGTAAAAAATTATAAAGTATAAGAATTTAACTCAAATTGTACAGTAGCAATAATAATATTGAAAAAGTGTCTTTCTTCAAATCAAATATATACTGTGTGATCAAACCAACTCATTAAATTTGAATTACTATATGGTTTATAATAAACCATAATTTCTTTGAAATAATATTTATTTAAGTGATAAACACTAATTAAAGATATTAAATTTATAAAATGAAACTCTGATGATATACATTTTTTTATACTCATCTTACCTCAGTGTAAATTATTATATATCAACAATCTTTAAGAATAAATTCTACAACAATAAGGTAATTAATATCAAAAATAACTTATTTAATTTCTCTGCTTTCACACTCGGCAGAGTGCACATTTTCGAGTAAATCGAAATGTCTGACACCTAAATACAGTCCTATCAACAGGAATCTTTGTCGGCACATAGCCCATGTGATTCCCTAAAATAATTTTTTAAATTTAGTTTAATCTCTTTCTACTGAGAAATTCTCAGTTAAATTTACATAAGTAATTAAAATATAAACTGCTGTGAATTTTGCTTTATATCGTGTTTATCGGCTTATAATTAGAATAATTATTATTTAGCATGGAGCGAATTAGCAAGTGTTTTCTCATTTCTATTATCGATAAAAAGTAATTAAATGATAATCATAAGAAAACAAATACGTCAAATTAATAATGACAAATTTTCAACTGAACTGTAACATTAATTTTCGTTTATTTCATACTGTTATAAAGTGTACATAATTATAAAATTTTATTTTACAATGAACGAAAGTAAGTTTTAATATTATGAATATATTATACGTTGATTTATAGTATATGTACTTAACGAGTGATTAATTTTTTATGAGAAAGATAGTGTAATTTACGATACATGAGGTTTATAAATATTTCAAATACACTGATTTATCCAACAGAACATATTTCTGAATCCATAATATTTTCGAAAGAATTTCCATGCAATGGAAGTGCTTTTTTGAAATTTTCGCGATATTTTTCTCATATATCAAATTTATGCAATAAGATACACTATAAACTAGAAAATTGTAAAGTTGACTATTATATGTAATTATTGTTTTAACTAATTACAATATTCAAAATCGATTAGTATGAATATCGTAGTAAATTCGTATTTTTTGTACGTAATGACAAATAGAATTTTGCGCTGTCTAGAATAAAATTAAAAATATTCAATTACTTATACAATGCTTTGTTCTATTGAGTATAATTAATAGACAAAATATAGAAAATATATACAGCAGAACATCGATTATCCGGACTAATTGGGGAAGAAGGTAGTCCAAATAAGGAAAAATCCGGATAATCGAAACAGATATTTTAATTTGTTATTTAATGATAATACAACACGTTTTCTTTTCGATGACATATTGGTAATATTAAAAGTAAATACTGTATTTAAATCGTGATGAAATTTACAAGAAACAAACGTTNGCAAAGTAGAATTTTGCTCTGTCTAGAATAAAATTTAAAATATTCAATTACTTATACAATGCTTTGTTCTATTGAGTATAATTAATAGACAAAATATAGATAATATATACAGCAGAACCTCGATTATCCATACTAATTGGGGAAGAAGGTAGTCCGGATAAAGAAAAATCTGGATAATCGAAACAGATATTTTAATTTGTTATTTACTGATAATACAACACGTTTTCTTTTCGATGACATATTGGTAATATTAAAAGTAAATACTGTATTTAAATCGTGATGAAATTTACAAGAAACAAACGTTCGTATTGAATTTGGACTACTACCGACCAACGCTAACAGACTACCTATTGTTTAAAAGGCCCTCTAGTGGCGCAAGAAGACGGATTTTATAGAATAAAAAGCAGTTAAAACTGCATTTTTATGAAAAAAATTTGACAAACTATTTATCGTTTTATGACGAGTAAAATTTT
>NW_019385042.1:77452-81856 GCF_000671375.1 Centruroides sculpturatus
ATTGGAATAGTTTCATAAATAAACTTTTCTCAAAGGAATATTATTTGTTTATGAATTCTTGCTGTTACAGGATATTCGTCTGGTTAGGTTTGTCCTAGATTATGGTAGGTTAGTTTAGTTAGTGAGTAAGTTAATGTATAAAAAATATAAAAAAATAAATAATTATACTTCAGAAAATAATTTAGTATCAAAAACGTAAAATATTTGAGTAGTCCAAGACATAGCCAGAAATTGCAGCGCCACAGCACTGGCGAAAAATTTAAATTTGCCGGTTGGAATTCTTTCGGATAATTGGCTTTCGGATAATCGACGCTATACTGTATATATAAATTTTTAAAATATATTTAAAACTAATTTAATTGTACCTACTTTAAAATATAACTAATACAGATAGTGTTAGAATTTTATTGTGTTTTTAGTTATCTTAATGAAATAAGTTATTTTTGAAATGAATTACTTTATTGTTGTAAAATTTATTCTTAAAGATTGTTGTGAAACCACCGGAAGGGGGGTAGGTCTCCCGATCCGGCAACAGGTTGTTAAACCCTTTCACTGTCAGGATGGGTGGAAAGAGTTTTTTTTCCCGCCGTAACGGGCTTTAATGCTTCGGGTCGAGTGGCAGAGGGAGGAGTGCGTCGGTGAGACGACAGACGATATATGAGTAAACAAGGAGGCCAGATGTAACATAAGAAAAATTAACAATTTATTAAAGCAAGTTTCGGGAAGTACATCGTCTAGTTCGCGTCCCTAAAACGCGGAGAGACCGAGAGAGAGCTTACAATAATTGGTTCCTTACCTCTTGATCTGTTATCCACTGAGGAAAATTATCCACTTTTTGAATTAAGAAAATTCATTGGTCAAAAATTCTCTGGTTAGGGTAGTTCACTGATTAGGAGAGTTCACTGGTTAAATATTTGAATCGATCATTTAGGAAAGTTCACTGATTAAAAAGGACACTATGTTTAAAGTTATCGGCTCATGACACCTGCTCTGGAACGACTCCTTCGAGAAGGGAAAGGAAGGGGTTTTTATAAGATCGGCGTGGGAGAATGGTCACGTGATTGATTGTTGTGAGGTAAAAGGTACGCAGATAAGTCAGAGTTGTTCCCGAGACCATGCTAACTATCAACTTTGGAGTTGGAATGTGGGATTAGTTTCGAATTNTCTATTTTCATCACCTTTTAGTTAATATCAATCCGATGAGCTGGACGCATTATTTTCTAGATGGAGGTTGCCGTTTCTATCATTAAAATTTTTTGTTTTTTTGAAGCCAAGTGTTTATTTTAAACTCACATTTTAATTTGAAGTTTAATATAATTACTAAACACGGTTTCAAAAACAATATAGAAAATTTTAATTATAGAAACGGCAACCTCTATCCAGAGAATAATGTCTCCAGCTCATCGAATTGATATCAACTAAAAAGTAATGAAAATAATGCCAAGTATTTATTTAAATCTCACATTTGAGTTCGAAGTCCAAGTACTTTAAAATGTTGATTGATAAAATATGAAATTAAATTGTTGTGCTGTTCAAACTGTTATACATTTAGTATTGCTTTTTAAGTATATTTTATGATTAACATGTCCAAAAATTGATATTAATTTGTCTTTTATTTAATCGATGTGAAACTCAGATTTCAGATAACAAGCAGTGGAATGATTAAGTAAAAAATAAATGAAAATTATCTATATATTTATTACAGATACAAGAGGAAAAAAAGTAGTACTTAGATGTTAAGCGATATTTATGGTAACTGAAAATTGCCTATAAACATTACTACAAACCAAATGTTTAAACATAACATAAAGATTCATAACGTAGTAACACCATGCGATTTCCAGTCGTGCAGGCGATTATAACTGCAACAAGAGCGTATCATTCACGTCTTCTCGTGGTCACACATTGTTCGCTTACGTTGCAACACGAATAAACGTGACCCTATATACCAATAAAATTACAGTACTTCGTTTTGACTACTGTTGTGAAGCATTCTACGTTCTACTTCAGACTGTTTATGGAATTTTAGCAAGTTAAAATTGTTGATACGCAGTTGCAGTCGTGCCACTTTTTAAAAGGGGTTTAATAGTTAAGGGAACAGCCGTCGCCGTTGAACTTTATTGCGCAGCTGAAATTCGCATGGTGTGACCACGAATTAAGAAAACAACGGAAAAAGTTTGAAAAAAGAAACAGCTTACGTAATTTTGAAGGATATGAGAAATTACAATGTATATATAGCACCTGACACGTATATTCGATTTAGTTTTAGCCATTACGTGAACTTTTGTACTTTTTGAAATTAATAATGTACACTACATATAATAACAAATAACAAATACACATATAACAATAACAAATAACAAATACAGAAGTAAGTCAACTTCACTTCGTTGACTTTCTTCTGTATTTGTTATTTGTTATATGTATTTGTTATTTGTAATGTAGGTCATCAGCGTAAAAAAAAAATGTGTAAAATCTTTCTTTCAGATCGAGACTGCTAAAAAAATTTAGTTTGTATTTGTCATTTTTTTAAAAATATAATTTGGAGTTGAAAAGCAAAGGAGATAGCGTTCTTCATTGTCGATTCTCCTGAAATGCGTTAATTGATTTAGAAGTTTTGTATTTTCATAGTTTTATTTAAATATACATTTCCAATAAAATAAATTTGACTTTCGTCCAAGATATTAACTTTATTCAATTTATAATAAAAAATTTATTTATAAAGTGGTAAATTGTATTCTTTTTTAAAATGTATTTTTAAGTAAATGTTTACTTTTTACACGATCTATTTTTTAAATCCATTTGAACAATGCTTATTTTAATAATGAACATTTGTAAAATTTTACTTTCATTTTCATACTAACACATTATATTTGGGTTTCATTTCGTGTTTGGTTATAACTGTACGTTTATTATCAATCAATCAACATTATGTAGTGACTTACATGGCATCTCCAGTTATATACGTTCGTTACTCTATATCGCTCGATTTGATTTTTGACAACTGTTTATATTGTGGAGTGCCTTGTTTTATTGTTGTAGTGGAATGGTAATACAGTACTGTATATTTACATTAATGTGCCTATTTTCCGTGGCTTAGAAAAATTATCTATGTATGATTTTTATATTTTTGATTGTAAAATTAGCTTTTTGCACATTAACTTATTTTAAACACTCGAATTTTATGTTTACTTACTTGGTTTACAACTTGTCCTGTATATCCCTTCCACTTACCACTTTTATCTCTATATTCAGGCGCTTGTTCTATCGGGTGCACTATAATGTACCTATTTAAATGTCACAATTAAATATATGCAAAATAATTAATCTGAAAAATTTATAATTTCATGTTTTATAATTTATATTTAGTTAAAATATTTCTTTAAAAGTAAGATGAAAATGTTTTAATTAAACATTATGTAAAAGATAAGAGAATATAAGTATCAGTAAATGAAACCAATACTTTTAAAATGGAAATATCCATATACATATTCAAAATAAAATTAAAAATTATTCCGAAATAAATATATATTTAAATGATATAATTGAAAAAACTGCAGCTTTCATTTGTGAATTATCACATGCATAAATATTATGAAATGTATATTAATTTTACAATATTCTATTTTTACAATTATACAAGATTTCACTTTTTGTGAGCAGCATCTGAGATGTTCTTCCACATGTCTTGTAGAACGCACATTATCGTAAAAATGTAATTTCTTTATGCAAACAAATGCATTTTAATATCCATTTGACCTTGAGAATACTTTTGAGCCATCCACTATAAAGTCTTAATCGGCTAACTATGCTTCACTTCACCAAAAGTTGAGAGACAGATATTTTATGCTTATTTCTTACATTTCTTAATTTGTAGTTGAATATAAAACTTCGACACTGCGAACACTTCTGCAATTCACCCTGTCACTAATAGTTTATTAAAAATTAACCAGAAAGTTACCAAATAAATTTAAATTAGCTGAAAAGATAGTCGAGATGCTAATAATTTTTATTGTCTACAATAAAAAACTTTTATGTAGCGACATTCGAAGTTGTCTCTGTTTTTGTTTTGAAATTTGAAAATGGTTTTGCTATCTGCAATGGTATCAAGGACAGCATACATGACAGTATTTGTTCGAAAATTATGTATATACGAGAGTAATCTCAAAAGCTTAGTCTCCTAATTTTTAAACACGTTTATACAAAAATAGAGTTAATATTATTTAAAAGCTTGATCATTTATCTGTTTTTCTACATAATCACCATTTCGATCAGTGCACTTTTCTAGGCGCTGTAGCAGCTTTTGTATGGCCTTGTAATACCTGTTCCCCGCCACATCGCAAATTCCATCTTGTGTAGATCTATTTCAACTTTTCCGGTAAAATCCAATTAATTGTGCTTAGG
>NW_019385042.1:83994-92639 GCF_000671375.1 Centruroides sculpturatus
TAGGTTAGGTTAGGTTAGAAAGTGCGTCCCCACTGAACTGGCGTCCTCTTAACCCATAAGTACCCAAATATCGAATATTTACTGGAATATCACAAATGCTGAATATTTACTGACTTGTACTCCTAACTAATGCGGTAACAAACACCGGCCGAAAATGCCCGAAGGCGGCCTGAAGGCTTATGAAACCTCGGTGGGCCGGGATTAGGTCAAGTGACCTACGAGCGTCCGGCCATTGGCCGCGCGACGGGCCCGCTGCACCTGAACGGCGGGGGGTGGCCGCGTGGCGCGGCGCGCTCAATCTGTGTGGCCGATGGGGGCCGCCCGGAGGGCCCGTCATGCGCAGTGAGCTCCTCGGCCTAGCATGGCTCAAGTATGAGTTCCGAAGTGTTTCTACAGAGCGACCTGGCGGGCCGGTGAGGAGAGAAGTGGATCGGCGCCTGCTGGGACTGGGGTTCGATCCCCGGCTGAGGTAAGAGGTGTAATAAATAATAGATATTTGTATTTACAGGCAACAGATGGCGACTCCTGAAGGCTGCAGGCGGGAGACTCGGGCCGCCGGCCGCGTGCCAGGGGGAGACGCGCGCTGGGGGCTAAGGAAGGGGGAGTTGACGATTTTTTTTCAACACTGAGATGGGGAAAACCGAAAAAAAAAATTTCGGCCACGTGACGCCGTCCCTTTTGGGCTCGGAGTCACGTGACCGGATGTGACGTAGGCGCATCTTTGGAGGGCTATATCTCGCTTAGGGTCGCCCGTACGGGCATGGTCCTTTTGACTTTTCTGCTCGCACAGGGGGGCTCTACAATTTGGGAGGGACGAAATTTTGCTACATTTGTCCTAGAATCTTGCCAGATTTTCCAACAATTATAAAGTTAACACACAGCACGAACAGTTAAATTTTAACGTAAAATTATTTGACAGGATACGTTTTTTACCTGAATTTGAAGTGAGTATAAAAACGCGCCAGCAGCTTCGGCAGACAAAAGCGCCTCCCCCACTAATTATAATTATTAGTAAAATATAAAATACAGAAACTACAGTTTCAGATGATTTTCTCAACTTTTTAAAAAAATTTTACTGTAAGAGCCAGATTGCTTTTATTATATTACTAATATTTTTAAATTTATATTGTTTTATTGTTATTATTTCTAATAAAAGACACACATTAACCACTTTAATAAATTTACTTTAACTGTTGTAATTTTTTTGACACTGATTTTTTCTTAGTACTCATTTAAGATAATTTTCTTCTTTTGTTTATTGTTTTGTTGATCTGTACACTGTTCTGCAGTTTTCTAATATCAATGTCTTTTGGTTTTCTTCCTAATGGACCATTATACATGTAAAATCGCTGTTTTTTAAATTTTATGTCATGCATTCGTATTTCGTTCCTGTTGTGTTAACTTTTATAGTGATTATATTCAAAAGTTTTTTGTACAATCATGTCTTATCTGGTTGTTCTTGCAAATTTGTAATAGTTGGGTAACGTTTACTCATTTAAATACGGCTCGGGTTACCCATTTATTCGTTTACTTTGATTAATTTGTAATTCATGTTCGTTAAGTTTTCTTGAGTAAATAGTGTTCCTCATGTTTACTCTCACTATTTCCTAGGAAGTGAGATACGCATAGAGTGGAACTGAAATTCTACCTGTTGATTAGGTTGGTGAAAAATTTTCATTTCCGATTATTTGTAAAAAATTGTTCAAGTGATTTAACTGACTACACAAAAAAATGTATAAACTTTTATAGCATTTATTAATTAATTTCCTATTAGTTTTTTTCATTAAGTAGTATTGACCTTTGAATGCTCTAAATAATTTCTTTCAATAACAAGACTTATGTGCTTAAGTATTAAAGTATTCTTTCATTGAGTAGTTGCTGTTTTTCATGTTTAAAACGAAATCAGAAACATCAATGACATTTATAATAGAAATATGCAATATTATAATTATCAATTTATATAAATTATGTAACAATATTTTCATTTTTTAAATTGTTTTAATACTACATCAAAATTATATTTTTAATGATAAAAGGTAGCAGTAAAAAGTATAAAAACTTGAGTCTATATACTGTTAAAGTTCTATGATTAAATGCAAAAGAGTAAGTTTGAGATTGAAATGAAGAAGCCACTTACCTAAATTTTAGTTTTTCTTGGATAACTTTAAACAGTGGAAATAACTTTCCACCTGTTATTTGTCTTTCAGTTTTATCATATGTCATGAAGAGTTCGTCCTGAAAAGCAAGAGTTAAAAATTATTTATAAGGCATTTTATTATTATGATGATATGTTTATACAGTAACAGAATTTCCTTACCGATGTTCCAGCAACTCTCCAAACATATGAATCGTTGGACACTCCTATTTAAAATACTTATTATTACAAATCAATATTATTGTAAAATGCTGTGGAATTTTATTATTTTTTTAGTTTTTATTTTGTAATTATTTAAATATCTAATGTTGCACGTTAGATTTCAGGCTATTGTTAATAAAATATTGTTCCAGGTTTTAGAATATAAAATAAAAAACAAGAAGCAGATCAAAAATTGTAGTTGTAATGAAATATTTTCATTGTTAATTTTATTGTGAGTGCGATGTGATTATTTATTGCAAACATACTTCGTTTTTTTCTGTCACAGTACACTTGTAATAATTAAAAAAGTTAACGACACACACAGTTACTTCTATAAGTACTCTATGAAAATCAGAGACGTCATAACTGTAATTTTTAAACGCAGTTGGTTATTTAGGTCACATTTTCTAAACGCCATAATGACTACCGGCGATTATCAGTAATACCCGTTACAATTTTCAAATGGTGTTAGCAAGGTAAAATTAATTCGTTTAAATCGCTAATGTACAGGTTGACAATTAATGGTTTATAGAAAGAAAGATCATTAAAAATACATCTCGATGTTTATCAAACTACAAATACAAACATTTAGCAGTGTCAAATAATGTGTTAGCTGTTGGAACGCTAATTTTTTCAGTTGGAAAAATTTGGCCCGATAAGTGTCATCAGATAAATTATAACGTTGACTATGGATTTTTTAAATATTTTAAATGCATTATTCAGTGTTAAATATCTGCAAATGATAAAGTTATCATCGTTGTAAATTACATAATTAGTAATTTTCTGTGTTAAAAGTTCTCCCATGATTACAAACAAAGTTATTAATCCAAGTATTTCTTGGATGATTCGGCAGAATTTGGTAAATATCGAAATTTTATTTAGTTTGTAATCACTGCGCTTCCACAGAATACTAGAATGTTTGCGTTGCATGATTGTATAAAGTTATGCAAGAAGAAATGACTCATCTACTCTGTGCACCTTGATACAAAATTAGTGTGTAAGTGCTAAAATATAGCATTAAAATAGGCAAACAAATTTAGTTAGGCATCTATGTAATGATATATAAATTCATGACATAAATTTCATTTCTGTTATTTTTTGTAATAGAAAAATAATCTTAAATTCAAATCACAAATAAAAGTATAAACTGAAATAGGTTGCCAATTACGCTTAAAATCGTTTTTTATAGCGTACGTCATTAATTATTAAAAATATAAGATTGACGATTCTATATAAATTATACTACTTTAAAATTATTCAGGCATCTATTACTTTTCTGACTGTTATATATAATAGAGTGAAAGTGTGGGAGATCTGTAAAAAATTCATCTCCTTAGGATTTTTACATTCTTTTATGTAGGGATCTTAAAACGTCGAAAAATGAAATAAATTCTGGTACTATCTTTGTATATATGGATGTTAGTGCCACTTTGTGTGTGGTGATTTCGTTCATCCTCTTCTTTTTTTACCTTAATAACTCTTCAGCATTAGGTCAAAAATTTAACAAATGTTGCAAAAAAGTTTGTAAATTAGGGGAACTGTGCTATTGAATTTTATTAGTTGAAGGTCATAGGGTGGGTAGAAATAGAAAGTCTTCTGTCATATATCAAGTACGATCTAACTTATTGACAAATGTTTTCGTTATTATTTATAATGTTTACAAACCGAATTCGATATTGAAAATGACGTTTTTAATAATCTATAATAACAGGGGGGGCGCTTCTGTCTGCCGAAGCTGCTGGAGCGTTTTTTTACTCACTTCAAATACAGGTAAAGAATGTATCCTGTCAAATAATTTTACGTTAAAATTTTATTTGTTTGGGCTGTGTGTTAACATTATAATTGTTGGAAAATCTATCAACATAATTAATATGCAACGCTCGCCAATTAAAAGAGGAAGACCACCACTTCAAAAGTCAAAATCAACTAGTAGAAAGGAATCTGCTTCGACCACNTTTTTGTGAGCAGCATCTGAGATGTTCTTCCACATGTCTTGTAGAACGCACATTATCGTAAAAATGTAATTTCTTTATGCAAACAAATGCATTTTAATATCCATTTGACCTTGAGAATACTTTTGAGCCATCCACTGTAAAGTCTTAATCGGCTAACTATGCTTCACTTTACCAAAAGTTGAGACACAGATATTTTATGCTTATCTCTTAAATTTCTTAGTTTGTAGTTAAATATAAATCTTCGACACTGCGAACACTCCTGCAATTCACACTGTCACTAATAGTTTATTAAAAAGTAACCAGAAAGTTACCGAATAAATTTAAATTAGTTCAAAAGATTGTCAACATGCTAATAATTTTTATTGCCCACAATAAAAAAAAAAAAAAAAAACATTTATGTGGCGTAAAATAATTCTACCTGGAAGCATTGTTTTCAAAACAACATTCGAAGTTGTCTCTGTTATTGTTTTGGAATCCGAAAATGGTTTTTGCTATCTGAATGGTATCAAGGACAGCATACATGACAGCATTTGTTCGAAAATTATGTATATACGAGAGTAATCTTAAAAGTGAAGTCTCCTAATTTTTAAAAACGTTTATACAAAAATAGAGTGTATATTATTTAAAAGCTTGATCATCTATCTGTTTTTGTACATAATCACCATTTCGATCGATGCACTTTTCTAGGAGCTGTAGCAGCTTTTGTATGCCCTTGTAATACCTGTTCCCCGCCACATCGCAGGTTCCATCTTGTGTAGATCTATTTCAACTATTCCGATAAAATCCAATAAATTGTATTTGGGGAAAAACTAATAGCCAAAATGAAGAAATCATTCAGAGTGATTCGCCGAACTTCACGCATAGTTTATTTAACCTTTGCCACTGTCTTGTCAGAAATTGATGGTCTCTGGCTCTTTTGTTTGTCGTGAATTTCAGTACGATAAGCTAGAAATACCCTATACCACTTGAAGATGTTTTTGACATCTATGCACTTTCTGTCAATTGGAAATGAATTTTAGTTGGTTTAATACAAGGCGTCGAGCTGGTATGACATGGGCATGCAAAAATTGCCACAGCGCATATGAAAATACGTCGACCAAAACGGCGATTATGTAGAAAAGTAGACAAATGTTCACGCTTTAAAATGATATAAACTTTATTTTGTATAAAACGTTTCTTCGTATTTAAAAAATTAAAAGACCTTACTTTCGAGATTACCCTTGTGTTTTAAAAATTGCAAGAAAATCCAATAAATTAAGCAGTTTTGTTGAATTCGGTTCCAAAAATGTAAAAGAATCACTTTGTCAGTTAAAAGCAAAACGTGTTATTTTCGGAACCCTTTTCGTATTGTCAGAAAAATCGAGAAAATTTTGAGATTAGTAATAATAAATTCCCAAAAAACTTTTATTAGCTCTTAAAAAATGCTTACATTGCGTTTTTCTCATATTCAGCATGTGCTTGAAAAAAGAATATTCGAATGTAGCGCTGCAGAAAGTTTAACAAAAAAAAAAAAATATGCAGAATGCAGGAGAAGACGAAATTTCAAAAAAGGAACTTCGATGAACAAATCCACAATAGCTGATTAAAAATATTATGAGAAAATTAAGGATGGGAGAAAAATGATGATGGACAAATACCAATTGTGAATTTCAGGCTATATTAGATAAATAAGTAGAACGAACTAAACCAATTATGTTTCATTATTTTCGTAATACTCATGCGAATAAACTGACGAAATTTTTAAATTGTTTGTGTTTGAATGTCTATGTATGCATTTGTGTGTTTTCATCGATTTACGCTCAATATAACAAAATGGAGTAAAGATTGAGCAAAGAAATTTAGTACAGTAACTTGTACAAGGGTGTACACGCAACTCAATGTTATTAAATTTTGTTAATGTTGAGTAGGATTGTGGTTAGTCAAGATTGATTTGTCAATATTTTTTTTTTATGAAACTTCTCTTTACCTTCAAAATTAAGACTTTCATTATTTATAACAATTAAAAATATGAAAATTTTTATAAAAAAAAGTCTGATAACAGATGGCTCCACAAGCAATTGTTATTATATAATAAGAGTAATAATATATCAGTTATTTTTCAAATAAAATTTCATAACAGCCATAAAAGTTACGCAATACGTTTATAGATTTTTTAAAGCTTGATCTTATTTGCTACTTTCGTATCTTTTACTTCGTAAATCGTTTGGAATTGTATTAACTTGGTATAATGATTTTACTGCAAATTGTAATTAGCAGTAAAATATAAAATACAGAAACTACAGTTTCCGATGATTTTCTTAACTTTTTAATAAAATTTTAATGTAACAACCAGCTTCTTTTTATTATACTATTTATATTTCTAAATTTATATTGATTTATTCTTATTATTTCTACTAAAAGACATACATTGATCAGATTAATAAATTTACTTTAACTGTTGTATTTTTTTTACACTGATACTTATTTTCTCTTAGTACTCATTTAAGAAAATATTCTTTGTTTGTTTATTGTTTTGTTGATCTGTTATATTAATTTACATTGCTGTGTTTAAAAATTATTATTATCATTGTAAATTTTCAACCTAATTTTTTAATATAGAGATGATTATTGATTTCGAGACATTTATGAGTCACGACGAAAAACTCAGCTAAGCACACTGTTCTTGGAGCTTAGGTTTATAGCAGAACATTCTAAATAGTTTAGTAAGCTGGTTTTTATAATGAATCTATTATTAAAAAAATTTACAGTTAGAGATAAGAATTTAGCAATTATTTGTACGGTTTATATCTATCAAATGAAAAACAAATATTAATGCATCACAATCAGAGTTTCGTTTTCTTAGAGTTTAATATTCTTTAAATTCTTTCTCAATTATATTTAAATAAATACTCAGTAAGATAAATTTAATGTAAGGAAATTAATTAAACTAATAATATTATTCATAATAAGTTAACATTATAGAAATAAAGGTAATCATATTACAGTAGAGCGTCAATTATCCATATCAATTGGAAACTGGGATCATTCAGGAAAAAAAATCGATATTTCGGATAACCGATTATGTACGAAAAAAAATATTAACCTACCTCATATTGAAATTTTTTGTTGTGTGTCGGTTCGCGTTGAATTTTCGTCCATGTTTAGCTTAACGTAAACTTTTAAAAATAATAATCGTGATTATTGTATCGTTAAAAATTATTTCTTTATTTTGTACAAACAAAATAAATATAATAAAAAATATAAAAAAATAAATAATTATACTTCAGAAAATAATTTAGTATCAAAAACGTAAAATATTTGAGTAGTCCAAGACATAGCCAGAAATTGCAGCGCCACAGCACTGGCGAAAAATTTAAATTTGCCGGTTGGAATTCTTTCGGATAATTGGCTTTCGGATAATCGACGCTATACTGTATATATAAATTTTTAAAATATATTTAAAACTAATTTAATTGTACCTACTTTAAAATATAACTAATACAGATAGTGTTAGAATTTTATTGTGTTTTTAGTTATCTTAATGAAATAAGTTATTTTTGAAATGAATTACTTTATTGTTGTAAAATTTATTCTTAAAGATTGTTGTGAAACCACCGGAAGGGGGGTAGGTCTCCCGATCCGGCAACAGGTTGTTAAACCCTTTCACTGTCAGGATGGGTGGAAAGAGTTTTTTTCCCTCAGTAACGGGCTCTAATGTTTTGGGTCGAGTGGCGGAGGGAGGAGTGCGTCGGTGAGACGACAGGCAATATACGAGTAAATGAGGAGGCCAGATGTAACATAAGGAAAATTAACAATTAATTAATGCAAGTTCGGGTAGTACATCGTCTAGTTCGTGTCCCTAAAACGCGGAGAGACCGAGAGAGAGCTTACAATAATTGCTTCCATACCTCTTGATCTGTTATCCACTGAGGAAACTTATCCACTCTTTGAATTAGGAAAATTCACTGGTTAGGAAAGTTCACTGATTAGGAGAGTTCACTGGTTAAATATTTGAATCAATGATTTAGGAAAGTTCACTGATTAAAAAGGACACTATGTTTAAAGTTATCGGCTCCTGGCACCTGCTCTGGAACAACTCCCTGAGAAGGGGAAGGAAGGGGTTTTTATAAGATCGGCGTGGGAGAATGGTCACGTGGTTGATTGTTGTGAGGTAAAAGGTACACAGATGGGTCAGAGTTGTTCCCGGGTCCATGCTAACTATCAACTTTGGAGTTGGAATGCGGGATTAGTTTCGAATTGAACGGATGTTTATGTCGAACATAAACAAAAAGTTTTTTTTCCATTAGGTTTCACTTTAAGTTAAAGGAAAATTTAATTAGATTTTAAGCAAATAC
>NW_019385042.1:94456-99703 GCF_000671375.1 Centruroides sculpturatus
AAAAAAAATATACGTATTTTGGAAATGTTGAGTCGGATTAGTCTAGAATCGATTAATTTTATGGAAGAAAACCTTTCAATCAGCCGTAGTCCGTAAACTTGACACGTGTCGGGCTGTGATTGGAACGACTCGTAAGAAATCGGATTCCTAAAAAATGGAACGTATCTATATCTTATAGGGAGGTCGACTGTATATAACAGAGTGAAAGTGTGGAAGATCTGGAAAAAATCATTTTCTCAGGATTTTTACATTTTTTTATGTAGGAATCTCAAAAAGTCGAAAAATGAAATAAATTCTGGTATTCTCTTTGTATATATGGATGTTAGTGCCACTTTGTGTGTGGTGATTTCTTTCATCCTTTTTTTTTTTGAACCGCGCGTAACACCGGGTTAATTAATAACTCTTCAGCATTAGGTCAAAAATTTGTCAAATGTTGCAAAGAAGTTTGTAAATTAGGGGAATTGTGCTATTGAATTTTATTGGTTGAAGGTCATAGGGTAAGTAGATACAGAAAGTCTTTTGTCATATATCAAGTACAATCTGACTTATTGGCAAATTTTTTCGTTATTATCATTTATAGTGTTTACAAACCCAATTCCATATTCAAAATAACATTTTTAATAATCTATAAAAACAGATGGGGCCATCAAAATTTAAAACGTTGCTAGGAGAGTTAAAGAACTCGTACCTGGATTTAATTTCTATAAAAGACAAAAAAAGAAGCCTTAACTCTCGGGACCATAAATCGTCAACTAGTCATCTTGACAAGTGAAGAGCTTTAAAGACCTGTTGCCAGAAAGGGGGGTTGAATGGCCTCTGACCTCTCTGGTGGCTCACAATAGAAAAGCTAGATACATGGCTTGCTGTCTATTCATCTGGAATTTCGTATGCTTTTTTTCTATGTAAGTTTGCAGAGAAAGCATAACTGAAATATCAATGTTGTAAAATATAAATTCCTTTTAAAACATCAGGTTTTTTGTTTATAGACTGGACAGTTTTTCTTTGTGATTAAAAAAATTAATTTGAAATTATATTTCATGTTTTTGAAGACACAGTGGCTATAAATAATATTAAATATAACATTTGCATTCCAAAGAGTAAACTTACAAATATTTTAGTTAATTCTTAGAAAATGAACGTTTCTTTGCAGTTGTTTTCACTTTTAAGAAGATTCAATTATGTTTCTATGAATGACAAACAGTTTTATAAATTAAATTTAATTATAGATAGCATTGCATTTAAAAGAGGAATTATAAAATTTTTAGTGTATAAAAGTTTTATAAAAATTTCCTGTTCTTATTTTCGGCTTTCTACTAAAAATTATGAACTTTGTATTCGTAAATTTAATTATGCCAAATAAAGAAATTTAAATACAATCACTGATTTCTGTGCTAAAAAATTACGAAATAACTAAAGTTTAGTTACTAAACCACGCAAAGTCATTATATTAACAGTAGCACCTCACTTAATAGTATTAATTTTTTAATACTTCTCTTTATAAATTTCTATATAGTTTTGTAACTGAAACTGTCTTTATTAGTAATACACAAACAGGAACTACCTGTAAAGTTTCAGAGTTCAGACAAAAAGTATGACAGTTATTAAGCTTTAAATACAGTGTATAAAATTACTCTTCACAGGCATGCAAACGCTTATTATGAACTTTATAAATTAAATAATTGTTAATAAAAAATATAATCCAAATTATTTCAGAGCATTACAATAAATTTCGACACAAATTAAGAAGTATACCCCAATGGGTATTGATCAAATACTACTTATGTTTAATTATTAAGATGTGTTTTAATTAAGTTAATTTTTTCAAAATGCACTATTATATATACCATTAATTATATAATATAACAAACACTGATTGTCTGAATATCACAACGTATATTATCGAAATGTTATGAAAAAATAACATTACTAATTTATTTCATTTCATTTCTATATAAATATTTATAAATAAAATTATTTCCAGAATTCACCCTGATAAGTATTTTATAAACTCATCAATAAGTATAAAATTGTATCAAATGCATTCAGTAGATTTCATTAATCACATACGATGACAAAATATGCTCAAAACGTATAGAAATATAAACAACTTGATACTTTAATATTAAAACAGATAAATTTTTTTGGAAATAACAATTTTGTTCATCACCTGATCGTCGTTTTAATGAAAATTTCAAAATTATTTGATTTAATACATTTTTGCTTAATTTCTTTATACCTCATTATTCGAAGTTTAAAATGTTTGCACGCGTAAATATCTGACAAGCTAAGTAGACTAAATATGTTTAAAACGGTTTTTTGCAATTTTTGTTCTATTTCTTTACAAAATTATTGATTTTTTTGCAAAGAAACTACTGAAGAAAATGAGAGATTTCAGTAAGTAAAATTAATACGAAAATATAAGTGTAATTGTATAAGGCTAAAGAGTTAATACTTTTTAAATCTAAGGCTACTTAACATTAAAACTGTATATAATTTAACAACTGCGTTTTCCAAAAATTGATTTAAAAGTACTATTCTAAATATAAAATTATATCATTTAGTTTAGGTTGAAATGCAAAATGAAGGTTAAAGTTAAAATAGTACACTTAAAAATTTGTCATATCTACAGTAAATATAATAATATTTAATAAAAATGACTTTATAAAAAATAAAATATTTCACGTACCTTTTTTAGAAGAAATATAATTGAAACACCCAAAAACTATAATGAACAACAAGAATACTTTCATTTTCGAGTTATCTCGGAATAATCAGGAGTTTCTCTGTTTGGAATGTAAATGCTACATATTATTTACCACGCATTGTTTACAGCCACTGTCGTTATGGAAATGAAATGCAATTTAAAACTGGTCTATTTTACTCACAGGACACACACAAAATGAATTTCTGTAAAAAAAAGAAAAAAATCGAAAATGTAGTTTATTTTTTTAAGTACAAACTTTCAAGTGAAAACAGAAAGTTTCAAGCCTCACGATTCATAAACAAAATTCAATTGTTTTATAACTTCGTCGGGTTTTATCTTTTTTTATTAATTTTTTTTAGTTATATTAAACAAAATTAGATATGAAATTTTACTAATAATTTTATTTACTTTATTAACAATTAAACAATTTAGAATTTTTTTGATTCAAATTGTAATTTTAAATTATCTGATATTGTACTTTTAACAGAATTTTATAAAATTATCGCGATTCAGAAATTATATTTGATTATGCTTATGTTTCGGTAATAAATAACTGAAAAATCAGATTTTCGTTGTTAAACCTATTGTGCCTATTTATTAATATTTATTCACATATTCTGCATGAAAGCTATGTTATGGTGACAAAGATATAATTGTTTTCTATCTCGGATGTAACATAGTAAAATTTTTGCATTTAATATTAAATTTATTTCTTAATTAATCTTTAGTTAATACACATTTTTTGTTTGTTGTTTGTTTTTCTATAAATTGATGATTTTAGATGTTTGTTGTCATTGCTTTCTGTACCTTTCGAAGCACTTTTGAATTTTGTTGATTTCCTTAGAAAACATACAAAAAATAATAATGTAAACATATCTGTAACAGAACGTGTTTTCCTTCTCACGGGACAGCTCACGTGCGTTTTAACACAAAACTATTGTCTCATTTTACTACATTTGTTCTTTAATTCATAACGTTTGCTGTATATGTTATGTCGTTTTTTTCTTATATTTTGTAATATGTTATATAAAAACAAACAAAAATGTAGGTAAAAAATATGAATACCTCATTACCAAGTTATTAATATAACTTATTTCCAGATGAATAAAAATGTCGTGGAGTCAAGTGTTTCTGTACTTTACGAACTAAAACTTGGACAAAAACTGTATTAATTGATTATTTCTTGCAAATTATTATTGTTTTCATTTCGAAAAAGCAATCTCTGTGCACGAACACAGTACAAAATATTGTGATGTTTTTTTTTGTGCTCCAGACGTAAAAACCATAAAATGCATAAAATCGGTCTAAATTTATTTCATTTTGGTCCTTTCTATCTTCTCTAGTTTTTATTATAAAACAACCGTAAAAGTCATGAGCAATTTAAAATCAAATTAAATTAAATCTTCGATATAATAATGTAATAGCTTATAACTAGCAATTAAATATAATTTGATAAAATTCAGAACGTCCATTATGACGATAATTATACTTTATAATATGGTTTTATTTCAGTAACTGAAATCAATACTTTTTACAGAGAAGAAAATGAAGGCCCTTTTTCTATGATAATTAAATATCACTAAATATAGAAAATAACTTGTCCTTGTTGCTCGGTTAGATAAATAGTTATTGTTCTAATATCTTTCTTTTTAAATCGAAAAATAATAATTAACGTTATTAGTGTAATTGCTTTATAATCATTCATAGTCACTATATATCGAATGGAAACAATACTAAAACAGAAAAATTGTTTTTGAAAAGATTCATGTAAGTGAAATTTCATCATTTTTAAAATTGTAACACAATAATAAATCAGTATATCATAAATAAAATATCAAAAAAAAAGTGTAAAGTATACACTAGCATGTGGAAAAATAATTTTTAATTTATTTATTACTAGCTGCAAGGACCCGCTTCGCTGGGTTTTTATTTGTGGGCGAAAAGTAACGATAGTAAACATTTAGATAATTACATTATAGCCAATCTTACCCGTTTTCACAAAATGCAAAAATTAAGTCTTCCGTTTCCAGACTAATTAGAGAATTTTTACGCTCAGTCAAACGATCTATTTTCAATTTGATCAATTTTCTGGAACGTATACAATCGTTTTATAATCGAACCAATTAGAATTCGAAAATTTTTAAAATCGAAATAGAAAATCTTCTACTTTCAACCACTTTCAAGCCCATATCTCTCACACCCTTATAGCTATCGAGTCACAACCACCCCTATGCACGAATGGAGACTTGGTGCCACTACCACATACAAACACCATTCACGTGCGATGTGTAGTTTTGGCGGAAAAGTGAAATATAGGGACACACACGTCCATTTATAGGGGAGATCGGGGCAACTTCGGCATGCGGGGCAAGTTTGTCAAGCGCTTTTTTTTAAAAACAAATTAAAAGGAGACTTTGGTTATAGGTTAGGCAGTTGAGTTTTATTGGTGGCTTGTTGAGTGTAGTGTTTTTATTGTTCTCCAACAAGCGTAGTTGAATTATCAAGCAAATTTTCATTTTCGTTCAATTCCATATAATATTTTT
>NW_019385042.1:103167-131447 GCF_000671375.1 Centruroides sculpturatus
ATTAATATAAATAATTTTAATCGCCGTTGAATAAGAAATGTTTCTTTCACAAGAAATGTATAAAATTACAGTACTGTATTAGACTTACGGTACCTAATTTACATACTGACAGACGATAGTTAGCGTAAAAATCTCCGTAGCGTGGCGCCACGCTAGACGGCGGAAATTATATATTTAATTATAACAAAGTTACAATAAGTTAATATATAATTATATATACAGTACCTAATTTATATATAATTAATATATAATTATATGTACAGTACCTAATTTATATATAATTTATATAATACTGTCCAGACGATAGAAATCTCTCAGTAGCATGGCGCTAAAAACGGTGGGAAAGTAGTTCGGCTGCCCGATGACGTTTTACGTAATTATAGGAGTTTTTTTACTTTTTTTACGGTTACCGTCACAATTTTTTCGCAGTTTTATACGAACCGTAATTATAGGGGAGACGACTGTATAACTCTCTACATTTTCATATCTGGGTTTTACAGCGATGTTCGAATGACTGAAATGTTTCCAACGAAGAATTTTATCATTTGTGTGATTAATCAATAATTTTTTTATTATTATAATATACACATTGTTGGTTTTAAACGTTAAGTATAAATTTTTATTTAGGCAGACATCGGTTTAATTTAATTGTTGTTGTATTGGTTTGTTTGACATTTTTAATGGTAGTGCAATCTATATCTATTATCTATATATATATATAGATATAGATATATAAATGGAAGTGTTTGTCTATATATTTCACTATGCAGCCAAAACTACACATGGCACATTAATGGTGTTTGTGTGTGGTAGTAGCCCCAAGTCTCCCATCGTGCGCACTATGGTAGTTGCATTTTGATAGCTATAAGGGTGTTGAAGATGAAGGGGTTGAATGTGGTTGAGTTCGAAAATGTTTAAGAATGGATGTGTCAATAATGGAAGTGTGAACAATAGGAGTGTTAATAATGAAAGTTTTAGAAATGGAAGTGTAAACAATGGAAGTTATCAGTAACAAAGAAAGTGTTAAGGCAATGCGGCGTGCAAGATTTACAGGTCCAGATGCGGTTTTTCTGCGTTTTTGCGGGAATTCGAACATATTTTTAGATCAATGTAAAAATTTTCTAATTAGTCTGGAAACGGGCAACCTATTTCTTGCATTCTGTGAAAACGGGTAAGATTGGCTATAATTTAATCTTAATGTTAGATGTTTTCGAATAGTCGAAAATGTTTTAGAATAGTCGAGGACCGTTATGTGTGAGTAGTGGGGAAAGCTTTTGGAGACGTGTGACGCACATGCTTCAGTTGATTTTTCGTAAGTAAAAGTGTACGAATAACAGAAAAAAATTAAAAGTGAATAGTGCAGTGTAAAAAGTAAAAATATTAAAAAAACAATGACAAAGCGTAAGAAAGAATTTTTGCGGTTTCGAATCATATCGAAACAGAAATAATCAGACAGAAGAGCAACTTGAAAATTATAGGGAAACACATCAAATCAGAGAAAGATTATGTAGAAGAAAAAAAAAACATTCTTTTATATATAAAAAAAACTATATCACATATAAATGCACGAAGAATAATAACCCAGCAAAGCGGGTATTTGCAGCTTGTTACATATACAAATAAAACTAAATTAATATTTAAAATAATACTACTTATAAGGGGCTGTCCATATGTAATGTTTAAACTGGAAGGGAGAATAAGGGAACAGGTTTACACAAGTTGAAAAAAGTTGTACAAGATATAGGAGAGCAGTTGATCTCCAGTGAACATCCGTTTATTTTATAAAAATTTAAACAGTTAAAATGCATTTTATAAAATGTTTTAATTTTCTTGTTTGTTTCGTTTTTTCTTATAATATTTACCACTTATAAAGTTATAAAGATTTTAAGAAAAGTTGAATTTTGTTGGACGTTCGAAGAAAAAAAGGGAGTAGTGGAAAGTTAAACAAACTGAGAGAAAAAGCAAATGGGAAGTAAAAATTTTATGAAAATGCGTACATAATTTATTAACAACCGCAAATAATGGATTAACGGTTAACTTCATACTTAAGGTAAATAAAAGAACGAAATACTTTGATAATATCCTGTTTTATTTACTAGTAAACAAAGTTCAGTTTTCTGTTCAGGTACTGTACAACCGCTCTTATGTATTAAAGATTTTACATTAAGTTTGATGAACATAAATAATTTATTTATTTCCAAGGGAAATTTTCTTTTTTTGAGGGGAATAAAATTACACAGTAACAAATATTATTTCGTTTTACATGTATAATATACATATTGCAAGTAAGTGTATTAATTATAACATGACAAGGTCTAGCAAGACCGCTTAAATTACAATAACATTTAGTGAATTTGAACAATGCAAACCCAAAATAACTTTATGGTACGTTAACAATGATTTTAAACAGTAAATAATAATTATTTGTAAATCAAATAATTAAATATTACAAAGTAATTTTTTTAGTAAATTTGACAAAAAGAATTATAAATTTTATAAGCATGTTTTCTGTTGATATTTTTAGAGTTATTTTTGAAGTCTAGAAATGAACCACCATTACATATATTTATTATATCGTATTGTTTACGCAGATTATTTACAGATTGGCAATTTTGCAAAAGATGGAGTACAGAAAAATCTTCTGATTGACATAATCGACAACGAGTATTTGAGAGATTTATGTAAGTTTTATTGACGAACAGCGCATATTTATTGAGTCGTAACTGAATAGTTAATCGTTTAACATTTAGATCTATTGGTAACCACATATAAGGTTGAAAAAAGGGAATGTTAAGTATATTAATATACCAGGGATGGTATATACTTTGATTTAGAGAAATCTGATCCCTGTTAATTGTTAATAATTTATTTTGTTTTAATGTATTAAAATTCATCAATATATTATTGCGTAGTTGTTCTGTTTGTAAAGTTATACATTTGATATTAATTCTAGGAGTGGGTATATTATGAATAAATTTTATATATTCTTTTTTATCGATTGGCATTTTAGTAACAAATTCTAGAAAGTCTAAAAGTTCTTTATGATTCTTATCTGTCATAATTTTTGTAAAATCGTAAATTATTAACTTATTATTATTAATAGCATTATTCATAGCATCAAGTCTAAATTGCATTTGTTCTTTGTATGTATCCAGTNTAATATATAATTATATGTACAGTACCTAATTTATATATAATTTATATATAATACTGTACAGACGATAGCAAACTCAATTTAGCCGCTCCGTAGCGTGGCGCAGGGTCGGAGGAAAGTAGTTCGGCTGCTCATCCACTATTGGTCCAGACTCTATCAATGTTGTCGCGAAACGAGTCAGCGAAGACGTTTTAGGAGGTGCTTTATACGAATGTTGCTACAATTTTTTCGCTACGTTATAGGAATTATCGTTATAGGAACGCACGTTATAGGGAGGTCGACTGTACTGTAAAAAATCTTCAGCGTAAACTAGTTGTTGCTGTGTTAAACTATAAGTAAATTTATGCTGGTTTATTATGAAATAATCATCTCTTAACTTAATTTGAAAACCACGTTTTTTTAAATCAATGTAATGTGGTAAAAGCATTTTTCTTCTTAGCCGTGAATCCTTAACAAGTCTGCAGCCAGATTTACGTTCTTCCATTCTTCCAATAACTTATTTTGTTTTAATCTATTAAAATTCATCAATATATTATTGCGTAGTTGTTCTGTTTTTAAAGTTATACATTTGATATTAATTCTAGGATTGGGTAAATTATGAAGATTTTATATCTTCTTTTTCATTGATTGGTATTTTAGTAACAAATGCTAGAAAGTCTAAAAGTTCTTTGTGATTCTTATCTGTCATAATTTTTGTAAAATCGTAAATTATTAACTTATTATTATTAATAGCATTATTCATAGCATCAAGTCTAAATTGCATTTGTTCTTTGTATGTATCCAGTTTAGTTAATTCTAATTCAATTTTTTCGTATTTTTCATTCACCAATTGTAGTTGTTTTTTAAATTCTATAATTTCGGAGTGAATATTTTTAATTTCACCACGAATAAGCGTAAATTGGTTATCTGACTTAATGTTGCTAGTAGTAATAACTTCAACTATCTTTAGCCATAACTCTACAGTTGAGATGTCAGATGACTCTGGATTAGTTGAATCGGTTAGAAAATTACATTTAGTATTCTCACCTGATATGTTTGGAAAAACTGTTCTTGTTTCTGTATAGTCGGTTATTAGATTTATTTCGGTTCCAGATGAATATGCATATTTAGATGGCTGATTTGAACGATTAGTAAGTAGTCTTTTTTTTTCGTGGTTTTCTGCTGAGGTCCAGGATTACGTTCTATTCCAGATATTAGCAATAGTAGCAAAATCTGTTTATGATTAATCATTATAGCGAACATAAATATATTTTAAGGCAATTAACAAGAAAAAATATCTTTAGTGAAGCAGAGAGAAAAAAATCACCAACCGACTTTACGATCCAAGCGTCCCCTCATTCTATATTTATAATAATTACAAACTTGCAACAAACTTACTTTTTAATAAAAGGATGGGTTGTATGAAGATTGAAAATGCTAAAAACGAGTTAAGTCGTTATTAAGTTCAACCCTATTCTAGATATGACGCACGACCTCCTTCATCTCGTCACTCTCTTTCCTTATACCCATCAAAATTTAATAGCATCACCCCCTCTAATACACAGAAATTTTGGACAAAAAGCACAGATATACTAACTCAATACATACTGAAAAATTCCATGAATGTTTTGTATTCTAGACGTTTCATGGTCTTAAAATCGAAAAATGTAAAAAACTTTAAGGTCATACTTTTTTACTGCTATATATAATATAGCAGAGAAAGTAATACTACATTAGTATTATTACATATAAATTAATTTTTGCTTAATTTAAGTCAAGCATTGATACCTATTTGAATGCTAATATCTGGTTGCCTATGTATATGGATGCTGTGTGATAGTTATTGGGTGTGTGGGTGAGTTGGCATCTATTTCTTTTAAATTTTCAAAGTAAGGTAAAAACATTAACAAACGAAATTGGCGTGGTAAGTTGTATATGACGTATATTTCATGCTATTGAATTTTAGTAGTGAAAGATCGAGAGAGAAAATGAAATACAGAGATGTTATATGTCATATCTCGAAAAGAGTAGAAATTCATTAATATATATATTTAATTAGTTCTTAATATTTGCACTTTTTTATATAGAAGTCATTTCTACCACCGAAATTAAGCCTTTTTCTATTTTATGGTAAACAAAAAGTATAAAAACTATTTATAACAACATTTCATAATAGATGGCACTACATACAACTTTATTTATTTTGTTTATTGCAAAAGTTATTTTTTTACACAAAATTTTTTAACTAACAGGAATGTTATGCAATTCGTTGCTGGTAGTTTTTCATTAGTAGCAATCAAGCAGATATTGTGTTGCCCACAACTTTTCTACAAAGTTGCCTGATGTTCATACGTTTCGATTTAAGGCCAACTTTTCAGATTTATGTTTCGCGTTTCGTAAACTTTGAAAACTGAGATCAGTACATACACTTGTTGGAGACTATTTTTGGAAAAACTGCTTTGGACGACTATTATTGTGAACAGGCCTGTAAAGCATAGAACAATCTGCACAGTAAATAAAATTAGTAAATAATTAACTGTTGCAACAAAAAATACCATATGCAAAATTGCAGGTAGCACACTCTTTTCTGAAATTGTATTTGAAACCCTTGTTATATTATTTGTTATCATAAAACAGCAATAAGCTAAGTGTTCACTGTAGAAACGAGTTTAATTAAATACATGAATGCATCAATAATATATGTGTTCATATGGTTGTTGGTGATAAAATTCTAAAAGGGCGTATAGCAAAAATTTGTTTTGTTGAAGTTTTCGTTTTTACGTGTTCTAATAAATATACATTATATATATTGTTTTTCACTGATGTCGGTTTTCTGCGACACATTTGGCATCTTTCAACTTAGTGTACAACATTATTATTGTTATTAGTAGGGGTTCTCTATTGATATTACTATCGTCTAATCACTGTAATCCTTTTATTACGTTGATTTTACTCACAGCCTGGTCAAGTGATGAATAATTTTATTGTTGCAGATTATACAAATTACAACAAATGCATTTCGGGCTGATGTAATGTTTCAGCCCATCTTCAGTGGCATTTAAAATAATAACATTATAATAAATCATAATATATTACATAGTGTGAGTTGCATAATTACTTACGTATCAGAGAATACAAATCTAAAGCTTTGTACACAACTTCAAATCATAAGGTATAAATAAAGTGGAAAAAATATCAAACATAGTACTTATGACATAGTACTTTATAAAATTAGTAGCTTCAAAAGAAAATGTATATATTAAAAAATCTACACCTCTATTAACATAAGTATGATCTTACTTTATTGGTTTACCTTTAAATAAGACAATAGAAAATTATTTTGTTTTTATTATAGAATGAGTTTAAGCATTGCACTAGTATTAATTCGTTTTTAGCCTTTATACAGGGGCACCAAACATATAAACAAATATAATCCAATTTGAAAAGTTGAAGTGCACTTTAAGTGCTATTCTTTTATAACATCAAATATTATACAATAAAATTATTAATTATATAAAACTAAATAATTTTTTATTATATTAACTATTTTTTACAACTATTTACGAAATATACATTGATAAGTAAGGGTTTACAAAACTGAGATTAGACCTAAATACATATTTGAAAAACTACAAGTTAATAAAAAACCATATATGTGTGTGTTAAAACACTATAACACCCACGTACAATACAGCCGACAAAATCATATCCATATTTACTAAACTCAACTTAATAATGCAGTCAACTTTATTTTCCTACCAACTATTGTCCATAGTTATGACGTCTGATATATTTACAGTTTTACCTCTATGAAGTTTTTTGAATTTCTAGGTGCTCTTTAAATATACGTTTTCTATGTGCAAAATTATAATTTTATTTCTATCAATTTAACAGCTATTATTATTTGAGTGTTTATACAATGGTGATCGAGTATATCTGAGGAGTATCGCCGCTTCATGTCCTTTTAGTCTTTTTTCTAGTATGTTGCTCATTGCTCAAATATAGAATTTCGTTCCAACACGACTACATTTTAATTTATTCATGGTGCCTTCTTCTTCATGGTTTTTTTTACAAATCGTGTTGTTATTATTTCGAATATCTTTACATACATTTTGTGATATTTAGTTCATCAAAGATGATGCCAAACATACATTATATCGTGTAAGAGTATTGTCACATTTTTCAAACATGTTCTTTATATATGGAAAAGAATGATATCTTTAATCTTGTTGATATCGTTTAATATTATATTCATTATTTTAATATTGTTTATGATATTTAATTAACTTCAATGTTTGTTAATCATTCAATATAAACTTAATATCTAGATTCTTTAATTCGGTTACTGTATCTTTAATATTATACGTTATAACATAAATGTTTATTAATACCAAAATTTGAGCATTGTTATTTGTAGTTTCTGGGCCATATGATTTATAATTAATAGTTTTATATACATTACAATATAATTTTATTTATATTGCTAAAAATGGTTATTTCAATAACAATCAGTTCATTATCATAAATTATCAAATAATCATCTCAATATATAATACTGAATTTAACACGTTATACATCATTTATTTGTTAATCGTAAATTCTTTAGTGTACAGTACAAGTTGCAACGAGCTCGAAACCAGAAATAGGAACAGTGTGATATAAATTATTAATATTCAACAAGAGGTATGTAGTAGATACAGTAACAAAATTTAGAACATTATTTATAGAATGTTAACATTGATAATAGAATATTAAACTTTTAAAGTTAAACAATAATTTCTGAAAAATGTTTATAATAACATACAACGGCCGATCTAATTGGCCAGTGACAATGTGAATTAAGTGAGGTAAAAGTATTAATTTCTACTTTTCTAATTAATTTTGCGGAGTGATATTTAATATTTTTTTACAAAGCAAAGCACATGATATGATTATATTAGTTCAAAAACAATTGTTAACGCATATACGTAATATATAAAATATATACAGGTAACCCCGTATAACACGACACTTCTATAGCACGAATTCACTCTAACTCGGTTCGAGAATTGGAAACATCCCCGTATAACACGGCGGTTTTTTAGCACAGGTTCACTCTAACACGGTTCGGAAATTGGGTAAAATCCTCGTATAACATGAAATGTAATAAAGGGTGCGTTCTTTTATACTTCCGCGATATTCGCGCGAGCATTCTAATTGTTTTCGTGGCTACTTTGAATGCTCTTTCAACAATAATTTATTTAATGGTTAAATTTTACAATTGGGACTCTTCTTTTGCATCTAAGAGCTCATTTTACAATTATAGATTCCTCCACATGATACCGTCTTTTTTTCACCCTTGTTCCTAAATGCCTACAAACAGCAGCGCACTCCTGTTACAGAGCGACCGCTATTAACGAACGCACCCACAAACTGTTACCAGTTGATGATGCTCATTCTGAGATCATCATATAGGACGAATAATCTTTTGGTCAAATATTTACTTAAACAATAAATAAGTACTTTACCTATGAAAAAAATAAAAAATATATCCGATTTAAATAGGGATTTAACAGCATGTTTTTTAATTTTTAGAAACTAACCCCCCTTTTCGCACTATTTCTTTGTTTCGTATAACACGGATTCGCATAACATGACAATTTTTTGGAACGTAACTCCCGTGTTATACGTGTTATACGGGGGTTACCTGTACACTAAAAAGATAATTCGAACAACTTATATTTTATACAAATGAAAAGATTTTTAAAGTAAATTCCGGTATTAATATAAGATAAAATCTTTTTACACAATACAACTTGAATGCATTGAAAATTGTGTTATTTATGTTTATTAAAACAAAATTATGAATATAAATAACTAAAAATTTCAGGTAATTATAGAAATTTCTACTGCGAACAGAGTCGAAAATTTAATGCTAATTTAAAAATATTACAGAATTTTCTGTATATACTTTTATGTTAATATTATTTGAAAGCTACGGTTTCGTTTAACCAAAGTGTTCATACTTTATACCATTCTCAGTTAAATATTTTCTCACTTATAACAGATATTTACACGAACTTTCAATAGTGTAGATCTGATAAACTATAAAAACACAGATTGAGTTCTATTAGATGCTGAGTTGTTGGGTGTAGGAGTTATATTGCATGATTTCTTTTTGGTCATCACTCCAGTTACTTGCACAACCGAAGAGAAAATGGAGTATAATGCACTTACTATCTGTCAACGTAAAGCAATTTATTTATTGTATAAATGAAAAGCTTTATTGAACCAACTTACCCGTATCAGAAAATTTTTTCGAATGTAGAAAAAGTCTCCAATAGAAACTCCAATTTTCATTTTCTCAAATCTTTTCATGAAACAGTTCACCTAATCATATTAAAGAACAATTAATTATTAGATTAAAATTTATAATTTATTCATATATTTTTTTTCATATTTTACCTTATACTTGAATTCAAGTGACATGTCATTTGACGAAAATCTTTGTATAGCGACGAAATTATCGTAGATCTAAAAAACAAACAATTCAATGTTAAACCTCAATTGATCATTTAATTAATGTTGAAATTTTCGTGTTAATTATAATTGATATTATGTGAAAAGTTTGATTTACATAATATTTATTTTTTCCTTATTTCACGTTTATTTCTTATTTTACACCTTAATTTAAACAATCAAAAAAGTTTTATTTATTCAGATAAATTTCATGTGTTTAATATTAGTCAGTTTCTAATGTTAATTCTGTGAATAACAAGTTGAATGTTTAGAAAATTGTATTTCAATATTTCCAAATTGTGTGTATAATATTAAACGAACGTATAAAATAAGGAATATTTCAGTTTGTAAATTAAAACGTTCTTAACATTTAAAATTTGAAAAAATCAGGAGATAATTCACTTATTCAAGAACGTAAATTATGTAAAACATTTTATTAATCTACATAAATAAAATGTGAATGGTCGTTTGTTCAAAATCTTAAATCTTCGAAAGTTCTTATCCGATTTTTTTAAAATTTTGACACAACATTGCATTTGAATACGCGCGTGTTTTTATATTATATAGATGTCGAAATTTCTCCCGTGGAGGAAAGGGACAAAACGAAGGCTTACAGTCAGGAACTCGACTTATATAATTCTATTTTAGATGCGGTTTTTTTGCGTTTTTAATTGCGTTTTAATTAATAGGGTACTTTAGAAGAATGTACACTAAGAAGAACTTTTTCGAAATTTCCTCTTGCGAAGAGTGTTATACGTTTATGATAGATAACTTTTGAGCCATAGCAACGCGTGGCCGGGTGTAGCTAATAAATACTATAAAAACATTAAAAATAATTATTACCAGAGACGTCAAGTAAGAAAGACCCCACGAGACCAAAATACATCCTAACAGAAACAGCATGGAAATAACTCCGAATAGTACTCGAACAACAATGCCGATGTCAAAAAACATAGAAGCAAAGCATAGAAAGCACGTCTCGTATGTAAAGTAAAGGTATACCAAAGCGAAAAGAACTTCCCATTGCTTGTTGGCGATTTGAAACATTTCACAAATTTCGGTGTGTTTTTCACAGATCTTTTGTAATTTCTTTTTCAGTGATAAAGAACTTGTGTTTGTTTCTTCTAGTTCTTCAGATAACTTTATAAGTCTCTTCGCTAGGATTATTCCAACAACGGAGAACAAAAGAAGGACAGACCATATCTGTCCTACGAATTGCAAGAACAGAAACGAAATGTAAACGGAACAAATTGTGGCTTCGACTTTACTATCTCCGTGTTTTCTTAATGTTGGAAACACAGTGATGGCTGTTACATTCAAAACTGACAAAACAATAAAAAATACGCCTACGAAGTATGCTAACATAGGCAATTCCATTTGAAGTAGCAAATTTTCTTCGCCCTCATAAGTGCTCTTAATGTAATGACCAGAAATCTTGTTTCTCTTCAAAAATGTAAATTGAATAGCGACGTAGATATTCATAATTATAATCACAGAGTTCATTTCTTGCCGATATTTACCGTATACTTCACTAGTTTGGTAACAGAAATAATTTTCGCTAAATGTCATCAAACATAAATAAAACGAAGAAAGCCAAAAGAAAATTTCAATTATATCTACGTAAAAGTTGTACAATACGTTTTTCTTGTTTTTTGTTTTTCCATTGTTTAGTTCGTCGAAGCAGATGCACTTTTCAAACGGTTCGACGCCAAAAACCTTAAAAACAGAAAACAGAGGATAAAAATTGTAAGTTATGCAACGATCTGACCGAGTGCAAATGCAACTTGTATTCTTTTTGTTGCTGAAAATTTCTATTTTTCGAATATTGTTGATGAATTTTGAAATATAGTTTCCCATTATTTATGTTTTACGTTTATATGTTCTAAAAATATTGATGAGCTTTAAGTAATTAATTCATGTAATTTTAGATTAACGTGAATAGTTTTCGGTGATATGCGATACGAGTTATTTCTATTTTCGGGTGGCATTCTAAAATCACGTATATAGGGTTTTTATTCAATATACAGGCATTTTTGATATTGAAGTGTTTTCCATTCGTACTTCTTTACTGCAAATTTCGTACTGAAATAGTAGAATAGACCATTCCTAGAAACAAAAAAAGATTTAGTGTAAAAATTTTATATATTTTATATTTTAAATTGTATATAATAAGAATATTGTTAATGATCTCAGATTCTAAAGAGAATATAATTGCTAATGTTATAGTATGTCGCGTACTTAGATTATATATGAATTAAATACTTTGTAATATTTAAAATCTGGTTTCGAACGTCTCGCCTTTCAAACAATTTATTCGACATTATACTTAATTTACCGTCGGTGTTTTTTGTTATAATTTCATTTTCTAATATTAATATTAACTTTAATCTGATTCTTATCTTAATGTTAATCTTTTGTACTTGTTATAAATTAAGATTGTGAGGTTGGACGAAAATTATAATTGCATGAATATATACGTAAAATATATATTTAAGGGTTATGATTATTAATTATTTTTCTTCTATAGAAAAGTAAAGCCCGAATATTTTAAGAAACTTAACTTAAGCTCTGTCCTTATTAAAAATAATTATTCTGTAATCACAAAGAACTGCATAATAAAAGTTCCTAAACAGTGATGTTTTGCATATGAGAAATAAAGAGTTTTAAAAACAAATATGTCGACTACTAAAAATTCTGTTTTTAAAGCGATTTATGGCAATAAAAGCCTAATAAATCTTAACAATATAATCGGCCAATCAAAAACGGTTCAAGATAATTTAATGGAATTATTACATAATGAGCAAAAATTTTAATTTTATTAAAATTGGGTGTGAAAGTTAAACTTTTCTGGCTATTACACATAACAGTGAAAAAGTATGACCAGCGGTCAACATATGCATCCCTCAGAAAAACTTTTACATCTTTGGACTTAGGGCACCTTTGATCGTCGAGAAATGAAATAAATTTCAAAAGGTTTGTGTTTATATGGATGTTAGTGCATGTGGAGGGCACGATTTTGTTTATCCTATTGAAAGCTTAATAAATTTCGTGGTTTTTGTCGAAAATATTTGAAATTGTGCAAGAAAATTTTTTATTAGGGGGGAATGATACTGTTAAGTTTTCATGAATGAAGTCGATGGTGTGAAGACAAAAATTGTGTGTCATATCTCGAGTAGGGTTAAACTTACTGAAAATTTATCTCGTTATTACAGATTTACTCTGTTTGCTGTTCTATAATAATTAAAAACTTTTTAATAAAATATAATAACAGATGGAGCCAAACAGGAAGTTTTAAAATTTTGCCAAGTAAGCTTAGCAACTATTTTACAGATTAATTTATCATTTTACGAGCGAAGGAAAGTTAGACGAAAACAGGAACCCTCGAAACTTGCGTTGTTAACAATAAACGCAATAACCCATTTTAAATTACAGTAGAACGTCGATTATCCGAGTCAATTGGGACTGGGGTTGTTCGGATAACTGATATTTCAGATAACCGATTATGTACGAAAAAATAGTTTAACGTATCCAATGTTAAAATATTTCTCCGTTGCGTGTCGCTTCGCGTTAAATTTTCGTCGATGTTAAGCCTAACGAAGACTATTGTATCGTTAAAAATTATATATTTATTCTGTACAATCAAAATAAATATATTAAAAAATATAAAATCAATAAAAAATAATACTTCAGAAGTTAATTTAGTATCAAAAACGTAAAATGTTTGAGTAGCCCAAGATATAGCCAAAGATTGCAGCGCCACAGCACAAGAGAAAATTTAAAATCTGCCTACTGGAATTCTTTCGGATAATTGACGTTTCGAGTAATTGACTTACGGATAATCGACGCTCTACTGTAATATCGATTGGTACAGACATTACGAAAGAGAAAAGAATGTTAAAAGTAGTATTGTTATAAAGCAATATTTACTGTACATTGTTATTTTATACAATTGCTGTCATTAAGTTACATTATCGATAATACAATACTTTTCACTTAACTTAGATTTTATTGCACGTAGTCACGTGTCAAATGCCACCATGTTTTTTTTTAAATTTTTAACAATCGGTGCCCGAAAAAAATTCGTGTCGTATTTTCGTCAACTCAGAGAGTTAGGATGATATTGATATTTGTATTTTGAGAAATTTTTTCAAAAATTGACGAAAATATCGACCTTCTGAACAATGGCACTTGGCAACTATAGAATGCCGTGTAAAAACAGACTTTTAATGTTAATTAATTTACATTTTCCCGCAGACCAGTAATCTAATCATTGACGAATAACTGTGGTCTGCAATAAATAGACAAACGCTGATATAAGCATCGGGCATAACAATGCTAGCAGATAAGAAGTGTATATTTATTTATGCCTAGTATTTTGAACATAAAAAATTGCTTTTTTCATAAATAAGCTCGAACGTGTTATGTTATAGACATTATTGTTTAAATTAAATATACGTTATGAATGAAGAATGTTAATCGTTATAGTATTACTGTATTCTAGTGATTAGAAATTTTAATACTTACGAAGCTATTAATACGATTCGAGTTTAACGAACAAGTATTTGGAATTAGTTATACAGGACAGACAAGAAATCCAACGACTCATTGTGAACATAAATACGTTTAATATGAACGGTGACTTCACAGAAAGACACTGAATGCGGCACACGTGATCTACTATAATGTCTACCGTTATGATTTTTCCTTACTCCGCTATAAACGCAGCATTTACTGTTATCTACGACCTTTAATTTATAAAGCAAACAACAGGAATAGCGGTTTATGCGAAATCAATATAACGAGATTATCATAAATTATAATAATAATTTATAATAACTGTGTAAACCGGAAACATGATCAGTTAAAAATATAAAGAGACCAAAAAGTATTTAATAACTGTATTTTTATAATAACATGCATAATTATTAATATTTTTTAAAATAAATTGTTCGTTTTACAGTACATTTTACCGTTTTTGTGCTGTCTATTACTTTGTTAATTAAACATTACATAACGAGATTAATTCGTTTCATTATCGTTAAATTTATCCGTTCTCTGAGTAATGCTATAAATAACTCTAAAATGTGTACAGAACATTATTAAAAAAACTTTTCCAAACATGGAACAATTGATTTTCACGTGGATTAATTAAGAAACGCTTATGAAGAAAACGATGGAATAGGGACATATTCAAGATTAAATATTGGTATAGTAATGATAAAATATTGATTTATTAATTGGCATGTTATAGATTTAAAAAGGACATACGAAAAACACTCCATGTAATACCCGTTTCCAAATTGAAAAATAGAATTGAGTCGTCAGCATAAGTCGTTATATGCATAACTAGATACCGTCTGTTAAGTAGTCAGTTTTCAGTGGTCGCGGCCGAATTACATACCCAATAATATTAAAATAATCCCATACTTGTTTAGACGTTTGATAAGTCGATTTCCCTCCTGAAATCCAATTTTGCATTTTCTTACTTTTCAATCATGCGTTATTTGCAGCATGTGTTTCAAATTTCTGTTAGAAATGCGTATTCAAAATCTAACAACGCTTACGCTGAAGGAAAAATACGAACTCGTATCTGAATTTGAATGTAATAATAATACTTTGCAAGCTGAATTTTCAAAACAAAATCCTTCAGAGATCAAAATATTGGTGGGAATTCTGAAGAAAAAAGTGGAAATTAAGAAACCTTTTTCGGGTCATTCGTTTATCGAATCTTTCTGTTTCAGGTCTAATACTGAAACGAAAAGCAATAGAAATCGCTTTTATATAAGTCTTTCAACTTTTAGAAAATATTTTTGACTTTGCTAGGTCAGTTTCTGAATTTTTAAACGAAGTGTAGACAGAATGAGTCATTCTAAGAAAATACCGAAATTATACTTGAAATTGAACTTTGTGATCGTTTATTATAAATAATTCTTGAAGGCATGCAACAACACTAAAAATAATAATTATTTTCGGTCTGCATGCTAATCAGAGGTCATAAAAAATTCTGTCACTAATTATTGGAGCACTGACCCGAAATATCTCATATTTTTTTTGTAGAGACTGTCTTGAAGTAATTTCCAGTATTTCTTAAGAATGCTTTATCCTGTCTACACTTCGTTAAAAAATTTACAGACCAACCTACCAAAATCATAAATATTTTTAAGAGTTAAGACTTATATAATAGCAATTTCTATCCCTCTTAAAATTTATACATTCATGAATTTTTTCCATTTGAAGTGTATTTCTCTAATTGTTATAAACTGACAGAAATAAATAGACATTATAAGCTAAATGAATTAGATTATTCAATAAAATCATTCATGTTAAACGATTTTTTAAAAATATATCATTACAGATATGATTAACTTAGCTAACTGCACTATTTATTTACACATTCTGAATCAAACATACAAAGTATATACATAGAATATTGAGTATACAATAAAACCGTATAATAAATGCTACATAAACTTCAACTGCTATGGCTCTGACTATAGCATATTGATGAACAGAGCTTACATAGTAAGTAAACTTCTTTTCCAGAACCTTACTTTTTATTTCTCAGGAGTTGCATATCTTCTGGCGAGTTGGCCATTAGCATAACTAAGCAGGATGGGTTTTAGTCATAGTTTAAAAGCCTGAAGTGAAGGTGACTTCCACCTGCTAGAAAAAAATTGACAGCCAATCGAATTTTCTCTCGATTCGACCATCTTCTGACTAACTTTAAATTTAACAGAAACTTCAACATTTGCTGAATCAGAGGAAGTGAAGGCGAGATGCTTTCTTTTTATTTGTGGTTTTTGGCCTCTTACCGCTCAGAGAGCACAAAGAGGCCAAGAATGTTGTGTATTAAAGACTATTCTGCACTGGTTAGTGTCCCTAAATGGACTCATAGATGTCCAAAGTAAGGCTCATAAGTACTAGTCCCTTGTGAGGGCTGATAAATTTACATTTATTTGTGTTTTCTAAGTTTCTATTTTGTGTGGTATATTCTATGTAATGCTCAACTAACTTACCAAATTTTCAATAATCAAGAAGAAGGGAAAGGTAAACAGGATAGTTGCAGTTTGCATCTCTGACCAGCCTGACTTAACCAAATATTTTGCATGTTTCAAAGCGTATGAAGTAGAGAAGACACGGTGAATAATTCAGCGATAAACACCTCCAGGAAATTTGGAATAGTGATTTAAAGTGGGTACTATACCACTGCTAGTATTAGCTACAGCCTTCCTAGAGGTCTGTAAAATAGCTGACCCCTCGTTAGGGGTGAAAAAATGTGGAGGAAACCCGGAAAAACTCCACCAGGTCAGCTGAGGAAAAAACCAAAAGATATAATTACTAAATGAACAGAATAGAAACGCAAGGGGGAATGCTGTAAAACTTTACCGAGTGGAGGAGAAATAGCATTAATAAGAAAAGATGAAGATAAAATTCACCACACAATCTTCAACAGGTGTGTAGTTTTCTTTAGTGAAGTAGGCCGTTGACGTTTTATGATCAGGACATTCCATGTTGAGTTTTGATGTACAGTAGATCGCCCTATAAAAGGGTAGATACGTTCTGTTCTTTATGAATCAATTTCGTAGGAATCACAGCCAATCACAGCCCAACACGTGTGAAGTCTACGGCTGTTTGAAAGATTTTCTTCCATAAAATTAATCGATTCTAGACTAATCTGACTCAAAATTTCCAAAACACGTATATATTTTTTGGAAATAATCCGTATAAACTACGCTATAAATAAAAAATTGTAGGATTACTTACCGAGTGTCACCATTCGATATCGCCATTGCTCAACATTGTTTTCGTCGCGGAACAGCTCAGCAAACCGCGGCCGCGATTTTTGATGTTATTTTTATGCGAAAACTTCCCTGAACTTTGGAGACATCATTAATATAAATAATTTTTATCGCCGTTGAATAAGAAATGTTTCTTTCACAAGAAATGTATAAAATTACAGTACTGTATTAGACTTATGGTACCTAATTTACATACTGTACAGACGATAGTNTATAATAAAGTTACAATAAACTAAGCTAATATATAATTATATATACAGTACCAAATTTGTATATAATTTATATATAGTTATATGTACAGACGAAACAACTCAATTTACCCGCCTAAACTGTCTATAGCGTGGCGCTGGACGGCGAAAAAGTAGTTTGGCTGCCCGATGACGATTTACGTAATTATAGGAGTTTATTTACCGTTGTGTACGGTACCGCCACAATTTTTTCGCCGTCTTATAGGAATCGTAATTATAGGAACCAGTGTTATAGGGGGATCTAATGTATTTTGTTGCAACTTCTTACTGACTTGCTGTTTTAAATCATTGATACTTGCTGGTAGGTGATAAGAGCAAAACAAAGCAGGTAGCGCAGCGGGAAGGAGGAAAAAGATGAGAAGTAAAACAATGTTTAAAAGGATGGTAGCTGCCACAGGATGAATAATTGAAAGGTGGAAGAAAAAAATTGGCTTAGTATTTTAATGGGCAGAGAAAGGGTAAGAGTAGTAAAGTTGGATTAAATATGTACAAGGAAAAAGAAAGATAATAGTATATACAATGAGGAAATATTTACATTATATATATATTTTTTTTTTTACTTTTTAATTTTTTTTAATGTTTTTTCGTTATAATCCTCCAGAAAGGCCAGGGAAGGCAGTGCCAAACTAGTGGTTTTTGTAATCTATATATATAATCGAGACGAGTTGAAAATGATAATGATATTAATAATAAGCGCAGAGCCCAAACGGTTAGGAGTTGAAAGTTGAATTTTCGTACACAGTTAGGGTACGTCACGAAAACGCACACTAAAAAATTATTTTTCGAAATTTTCCCCCGGGGGCAGAGAGACAAGATAAACGTTTCGACAACGGAGTGTTAAGTAACAATGGCAGTGTAAACAATAGAAGTGTTAAGTAACAATGGAAGTATCAACAATGGAAGTGTCAACAATGGAAGTGTCAACATTGAAAGTTTTAACAATGGAATTATTAAGAGAATGCGACGTGCAAGACGCAGATGCAGTTTTTTTCGTTTTGCGGGAAATCGAACATATATTTAGACCCATCTAAAAATTCTCTAATTAGTCTGGAGACAGGGAATTTTTTCCAATTCTTGCATTCTGTGAAAACGGGTAAGGTTGACTATAACGTAATAATTTTAATCTTCACTCTCGTTAATTTTGCCCGAGCAACGCCGGGCCTATCTGCTAGTTTTTTAATAATTATACAAAATACAACAAACAGACAAGACATTACAAGATGATGAGTTAGAGGAAACATAATTAGTATTTACAATGGAAACGTGTATAAGAGAAGTACAGTGATATAAAGTTATGTTTTTATTTTAGTATTGAAGTGGATGAATAATGGACTAGTATTTAAAATAAGTATGGACAGAGTAGAAAAGTAAATAATTAATAAAGTCAGTAAAACCTGAGGAAAGTGAATATGAAGTGTTTTATAATGTACTAGCATACCTCGCCACGCGTTGTTGTGGTTCAAAATGTATCTATTATAAATTTATAACACTTTCCCCGTAAGCGGGAATTTTTCGAAAAATTCCCTTTTTAGTATACATTCTGTTGACGTACCCTATTAAAACGCAAAAAATCGCATCTAAAATAGTTTAAATTGAAGCAGAGTTCCTTACGGTAAGCCTTAATCCTGTTCATCTCCCCCAGTGGGGGGAATTTTGACATATATATTATATAAAAACACGTGCGTATTCTAATGGAGCGTTGTATCAAAATTTCAAAGCAATCGGTAGGAACAAACGAACATTACATTTTTATTTATGTAGATAGATAGATGATCTGCTTTAGTTCATTTTCACAGAAAAGCATAATGACTTACAGAAAAGCAAACTTAGGGCGTCGTACTCGTAGCGCCATCTGTTGGACATAAAAGCCTTAACCTAGATTATATCATTTAATTCATATGAATGTTTAACGGAATAATATACACCCTATGTCCACCCTGAAGTTCCATTCTAAATATTAGTTAAAGAATTTTTGAAATCGAATGAGTGGTTTTGGAGATTACCCGCTACATCCAAACTTACAAACATTACTTCTTTATAATATTAGTATAGATATAGATATAGATATTGGTGTCTAGAATAATTAAAGGTAATCTGAGTAAATAATATAATATTAATATACAGTGGTGCCTCGTACAATTTACGCTTCGAATAACGGACGCTGCGAACAGCGGACTTTCTGTTTGGCCATCACGTGACTCGAGCAATGGACTGGCTGCGAACAACGGACTTTTCGTTCGGCAGTTACGTGAGGCGAACAACGGTCTTTCTGCGAACAAGTGCGAATGATGTTTCCACACTTTTGCCGTTGCCAATGACAATCTGCTATTCTAATAATGCATTAGTATTATTAGAATGTATTATTAGTATATCTGAAGTACAGAGCTCTCGTTGGGATTCGGATTGCTCCCTTGTTTATTACGTACATCATGTCAGTGCATGGTATTTACATTTATTCAAGTGTTGTGCAAATCATTCTAAAAAACAGAAAGGTGATTTCAATTAAAACAAAGAAGAAATCATCAGAAGGAGTAAAAGTTGACAAAAACTTCCTTGTCAAATGGGGAGAGGTTCAGAAGTTTACCAACATTTATTATCCAAACAGAGCTGAGGCCAACAAGATCAATGATCTCTACAATGACACCCTTGCCCATCATTTCCGACAGGGTGTTCAAGAAAAGAGAGAAACAGACTACCTTGGACGTGTTTTTGAAGAAGCAAGCTGCCAAAAACAAAAAATGGAAAAGAAGAGTTGACCCTGCAAGCTTTCATAGCCTCTCCTGAATCTGACTCCTATTAAAAAAATAATAAAAGAGACCTGCTGCAATGTGTAAAAAGTCTGTATCTGTATGAATGTGTGAAGTAAGTGTTCCTCCACCTCCTCCTCACAACATCTGATAACCCGGCATAATTGGTGACTGCTCCATTTAATTTTTTTCATGGTACAGTACATTATTTTATGCTGGGGAACGAATTACAGTAGAGCCTCGATTATCCGACTCAATTGGGGGCTGGGGTTGGTCGGATAATTGAAAAGTCGGATAACCGAAAAGTATGAAAAAATCCCTTATTAGTGTAGTATATTATTATATCCCATGTAATTAGTATATTAGTATATCGCTATTAACCTACTTCGCTTTGAATTTTCATCGATGTTAAGCCTAACAAAAATTTTTTAAAATAATAATCGTCGCTATTGTATCGTTAAAAATGAGAAAACTAAACTTTGTTTAAATACTGGCTCCCTTTCATGGTCGAATGAGTGTTGCCAGCTAAAACACGTAAAAATAATATTAAAGTAGCCAAGACATAGCAAAATATTGTAGCACCACATCACTAGCAGACATTTGAAATTTGCCGACTAGAACAGTCGGTTAACCGAGGTGTCGGTAATCGGGGGGTCGGATAATCGAGGCTCTACTGTATATGTTTTAACATGTATTTCTATGGGAAAATGCGTTTCGTATAACAGACTTTTCACTTAACGGGCGTGCACCTGGAACGTCTTAAGTATGTTATACGAGGCACCACTGTAAATGTTTACTGATATTCATAGTATATTACTTGTAAAATTCGCCATAAAATCACAATGCTAAGCCGCAAATTTTAATAATCTTTTATTGAAAAAGTCACGTGTTTTTCGTTACAAAGCAAAAGTTAAAAATTGTTAATCGGAATCTCTGACCCTAAGCTTGACACATCTTGAGTTCGAACAATATATTTATATCGTATAGAAAAATTCGCAGATCATACTTTATTCGGATGACGCGTTTTTTAGATAAAATGATGAATTCAATAGAGAAAATGTCTTTCAATTCCAGTATTGTATAATTCGCTTAGTTAAGCCGTTCGTTCGTTCTTTCAGTCACTTACTTGACCGCTTGCCACTACCAAGCCTTATGTTGTAAATTAATGTAATCTTACATTTGTATGCACTTATCATTGTTATTATTAATAATTAATCATAAACTTCTTGAAAAAATACATTTGTACAACGTAAACAATTGGGCGGAACAATCTTCGCAAGTAACGAGAATATATTTATTTAAGTATTTACATTGTATTGTAAACATACAAAATGTTTTTTAAAATAAATATGCTCGCGTGTGTTATGTTTTCGACCATTAAAATATAATATACGTTATGAATAATAATTTTTAATTACTTATAGTATTATTTTATTTTAGTGAAAATAAGTTTTAATACTGAAGAAGATACTATAAGATTTCTATATATTATATTGATTTTTATTTCAAGTTCATTTTATAAGGTCCCGTTTGAATGAACAGATATTTGAAATTACAGTATTGAATACCGGAAAAAACAGGAAATTTAACTAAACGACAAAATATAAAAGTGAAGAATGAAAATAATAAACGTGTACNTAAACATTACATAACGAGATTAATTCGTTTCATTATCGTTAAATTTATCCGTTCTCTGAGTAATGCTATAAATAACTCTAAAATGTGTACAGAACATTATTAAAAAAACTTTTCCAAACATGGAACAATTGATTTTCACGTGGATTAATTAAGAAACGCTTATGAAGAAAACGATGGAATAGGGACATATTCAAGATTAAATATTGGTATAGTAATGATAAAATATTGATTTATTAATTGGCATGTTATAGATTTAAAAAGGACATACGAAAAACACTCCATGTAATACCCGTTTCCAAATTGAAAAATAGAATTGAGTCGTCAGCATAAGTCGTTATATGCATAACTAGATACCGTCTGTTAAGTAGTCAGTTTTCAGTGGTCGCGGCCGAATTACATACCCAATAATATTAAAATAATCTGGTTTTCCTAACACCGTTTAAGTCATCACCACTGGATAAATATTTTTTCTGTCCCATACTTGTTTAGACGTTTGATAAGTCGATTTCCCTCCTGAAATCCAATTTTGCATTTTCTTACTTTTCAATCATGCGTTATTTGCAGCATGTGTTTCAAATTTCTGTTAGAAATGCGTATTCAAAATCTAAGAACGCTTACGCTGAAGGAAAAATACGAACTCGTATCTGAATTTGAATGTAATAATAATACTTTGCAAGCTGAATTTTCAAAACAAAATCCTTCAGAGATCAAAATATTGGTGGGAATTCTGAAGAAAAAAGTGGAAATTAAGAAACTTTTTTCGGGTCATTCGTTTATCGAATCTTTCTGTTTCAGGTCTAATACTGAAACGAAAAGCAATAGAAATCGCTTTTATATAAGTCTTTCAACTTTTAGAAAATATTTTTGACTTTGCTAGGTCAGTTTCTGAATTTTTAAACGAAGTGTAGACAGAATGAGTCATTCTAAGAAAATACCGAAATTATACTTGAAATTGAACTTTGTGATCTTTTATTATAAATAATTCTTGAAGGCATGCAACAACACTAAAAATAATAATTATTTTCGGTCTGCATGCTAATCAGAGGTCATAAAAAATTCTGTCACTAATTATTGGAGCACTGACCCGAAATATCTCATATTTTTTTTGTAGAGACTGTCTTGAAGTAATTTCCAGTATTTCTTAGGAATGCTTTATCCTGTCTACACTTCGTTAAAAAATTTACAGACCAACCTACCAAAATCATAAATATTTTTAAGAGTTAAGACTTATATAATAGCAATTTCTATCCCTCTTAAAATTTATACATTCATGAATTTTTTCCATTTGAAGTGTATTTCTCTAATTGTTATAAACTGACAGAAATAAATAGACATTATAAGCTAAATGAATTAGATTATTCAATAAAATCATTCATGTTAAACGATTTTTTAAAAATATATCATTACAGATATGATTAACTTAGCTAACTGCACTATTTATTTACACATTCTGAATCAAACATACAAAGTATATACATAGAATATTGAGTATACAATAAAACCGTATAATAAATGCTACATAAACTTCAACTGCTATGGCTCTGACTATAGCATATTGATGAACAGAGCTTACATAGTAAGTAAACTTCTTTTCCAGAACCTTACTTTTTATTTCTCAGGAGTTGCATATCTTCTGATTTAAAGACAGGCTATCTCTATGGGCTAGGAGTTTCTGAAATAAAACCATGGCGAGTTGACCATTAGCATAACTAAGCAGGATGGGTTTTAGTCATAGTTTAAAAGCCTGAAGTGAAGGTGACTTCCACCTGCTAGAAAAAAATTGACAGCCAATCGAATTTTCTCTCGATTCGACCATCTTCTGACTAACTTTAAATTTAACAGAAACTTCAACATTTGCTGAATCAGAGGAAGTGAAGGCGAGATGCTTTCTTTTTATTTGTGGTTTTTGGCCTCTTGCCGCTCAGAGAGCACAAAGAGGCCAAGAATGTTGTGTATTAAAGACTATTCTGCACTGGTTAGTGTCCCTAAATGGACTCATAGATGTCCAAAGTAAGGCTCATAAGTACTAGTCCCTTGTGAGGGCTGATAAATTTACATTTATTTGTGTTTTCTAAGTTTCTATTTTGTGTGGTATATTCTATGTAATGCTCAACTAACTTACCAAATTTTCAATAATCAAGAAGAAGGGAAAGGTAAACAGGATAGTTGCAGTTTGCATCTCTGACCAGCCTGACTTAACCAAATATTTTGCATGTTTCAAAGCGTATGAAGTAGAGAAGACACGGTGAATAATTCAGCGATAAACACCTCCAGGAAATTTGGAATAGTGATTTAAAGTGGGTACTATACCACTGCTAGTATTAGCTACAGCCTTCCTAGAGGTCTGTAAAATAGCTGACCCCTCGTTAGGGGTGAAAAAATGTGGAGGAAACCCGGAAAAACTCCACCAGGTCAGCTGAGGGAAAAACCAAAAGATATAATTACTAAATGAACAGAATAGAAACGCAAGGGGGAATGCTGTAAAACTTTACCGAGTGGAGGAGAAATAGCATTAATAAGAAAAGATGAAGATAAAATTCACCACACAATCTTCAACAGGTGTGTAGTTTTCTTTAGTGAAGTAGGCCGTTGACGTTTTATGATCAGGACATTCCATGTTGAGTTTTGATGTACAGTAGATCGCCCTATAAGAGGGTAGATACGTTCTGTTCTTTATGAATCAATTTCGTAGGAATCACAGCCAATCATAGCCCAACACGTGTGAAGTTTACGGACTGCGGCTGTTTGAAAAGTTTTCTTCCATAAAATTAATCGATTCTAGACTAATTTGACTCAAAATTTCCAAAACACGTATATATTTTTTGGAAATAATCCGTATAAACTACGCTATAAATAAAAAATTGTAGGATTACTTACCGAGTGTCACCATTCGATATCGCCATTGCTCAACATTGTTTTCGTCGCGGAACAGCTCAGCAAACCGCGGCCGCGATTTCTGATGTTATTTTTATGCAAAAACTTCCCTGAACTTCGGAGACATCATTAATATAAATAATTTTTATCGCCGTTGAATAAGAAATGTTTTTTTCACAAGAAATGTATAAAATTACAGTACTGTATTAGACTTACGGTACCTAATTTACATATTGTACAGACGATAGTTCGCCTAAACTCACCGTAGCGTAGAGCCAGGCGGCGGAAAGCATATATATAGTTATAATAAAGTTACAATAAACTAAGCTAATATATAATTATATATACAGTACCAAATTTGTATATAATTTATATATAGTTATATGTACAGACGAAACAACTCAATTTACCCGCCTAAACTGTCTATAGCGTGGCGCTGGACGGCGAAAAAGTAGTTTGGCTGCCCGATGACGATTTACGTAATTATAGGAGTTTATTTACCGTTGTGTACGGTACCGCCACAATTTTTTCGCCGTCTTATAGGAATCGTAATTATAGGAACCAGTGTTATAGGGGGATCTAATGTATTTTGTTGCAACTTCTTACTGACTTGCTGTTTTAAATCATTGATACTTGCTGGTAGGTGATAAGAGCAAAACAAAGCAGGTAGCGCAGCGGGAAGGAGGAAAAAGATGAGAAGTAAAACAATGTTTAAAAGGATGGTAGCTGCCACAGGATGAATAATTGAAAGGTGGAAGAAAAAAATTGGCTTAGTATTTTAATGGGCAGAGAAAGGGTAAGAGTAGTAAAGTTGGATTAAATATGTACAAGGAAAAAGAAAGATAATAGTATATACAATGAGGAAATATTTACATTATATATATATTTTTTTTTTTACTTTTTAATTTTTTTTAATGTTTTTTCGTTATAATCCTCCAGAAAGGCCAGGGAAGGCAGTGCCAAACTAGTGGTTTTTGTAATCTATATATATAATCGAGACGAGTTGAAAATGATAATGATATTAATAATAAGCGCAGAGCCCAAACGGTTAGGAGTTGAAAGTTGAATTTTCGTACACAGTTAGGGTACGTCACGAAAACGCACACTAAAAAATTATTTTTCGAAATTTTCCCCCGGGGGCAGAGAGACAAGATAAACGTTTCGACAACGGAGTGTTAAGTAACAATGGCAGTGTAAACAATAGAAGTGTTAAGTAACAATGGAAGTATCAACAATGGAAGTGTTAAGAATGGAACTGTCAACAATGGAAGTGTTAAGTAACAATGGAAGTATCAACAATGGAAGTGTCAACAATGGAAGTGTCAACATTGAAAGTTTTAACAATGGAATTATTAAGAGAATGCGACGTGCAAGACGCAGATGCAGTTTTTTTCGTTTTGCGGGAAATCGAACATATATTTAGACCCATCTAAAAATTCTCTAATTAGTCTGGAAACAGGGAATTTTTTCCAATTCTTGCATTCTGTGAAAACGGGTAAGGTTGACTATAACGTAATAATTTTAATCTTCACTCTCGTTAATTTTGCCCGAGCAACGCCGGGCCTATCTGCTAGTTTTTTAATAATTATACAAAATACAACAAACAGACAAGACATTACAAGATGATGAGTTAGAGGAAACATAATTAGTATTTACAATGGAAACATGTATAAGAGAAGTACAGTGATATAAAGTTATGTTTTTATTTTAGTATGGTAGTGGATGAATAATGGACTAGTATTTAAAATAAGTATGGACAGAGTAGAAAAGTAAATAATTAATAAAGTCAGTAAAACCTGAGGAAAGTGATTATGAAGTGTTTTATAATGTACTAGCATACCTCGCCACGCGTTGTTGTGGCTCAAAATGTATCTATTATAAATTTATAACACTTTCCCCGTAAGCGGGAATTTTTCGAAAAATTCCCTTTTTAGTATACATTCTGTTGACGTACCCTATTAAAACGCAAAAAATCGCATCTAAAATAGTTTAAATTGAAGCAGAGTTCCTTACGGTAAGCCTTAATCCTGTTCATCTCCCCCAGTGGGGGGAATTTTGACATATATATTATATAAAAACACGTGCGTATTCTAATGGAGCGTTGTATCAAAATTTCAAAGCAATCGGTAGGAACAAACGAACATTACATTTTTATTTATGTAGATAGATAGATGATCTGCTTTAGTTCATTTTCACAGAAAAGCATAATGACTTACAGAAAAGCAAACTTAGGGCGTCGTACTCGTAGCGCCATCTGTTGGACATAAAAGCCTTAACCTAGATTATATCATTTAATTCATATGAATGTTTAACGGAATAATATACACCCTATGTCCACCCTGAAGTTCCATTCTAAATATTAGTTAAAGAATTTTTGAAATCGGATGAGTGGTTTTGGAGATTACCCGCTACATCCAAACTTACAAACATTACTTCTTTATAATATTAGTATAGATATAGATATAGATATTGGTGTCTAGAATAATTAAAGGTAATCTGAGTAAATAATATAATATTAATATACAGTGGTGCCTCGTACAATTTACGCTTCGAATAACGGACGCTGCGAACAGCGGACTTTCTGTTTGGCCATCACGTGACTCGAGCAATGGACTGGCTGCGAACAACGGACTTTTCGTTCGGCAGTTACGTGAGGCGAACAACGGTCTTTCTGCGAACAAGTGCGAATGATGTTTCCACACTTTTGCCGTTGCCAATGACAATCTGCTATTCTAATAATGCATTAGTATTATTAGAATGTATTATTAGTATATCTGAAGTACAGAGCTCTCGTTGGGATTCGGATTGCTCCCTTGTTTATTACGTACATCATGTCAGTGCAGGGTATTTACATTTATTCAAGTGTTGTGCAAATCATTCTAAAAAACAGAAAGGTGATTTCAATTAAAACAAAGAAGAAATCATCAGAAGGAGTGAAAGTTGACAAAAACTTCCTTGTCAAATGGGGAGAGGTTCAGAAGTTTACCAACATTTATTATCCAAACAGAGCTGAGGCCAACAAGATCAATGATCTCTACAATGACACCCTTGCCCATCATTTCCGACAGGGTGTTCAAGAAAAGAGAGAAACAGACTACCTTGGACGTGTTTTTGAAGAAGCAAGCTGCCAAAAACAAAAAATGGAAAAGAAGAGTTGACCCTGCAAGCTTTCATAGCCTCTCCTGAATCTGACTCCTATTAAAAAAATAATAAAAGAGACCTGCTGCAATGTGTAAAAAGTCTGTATCTGTATGAATGTGTGAAGTAAGTGTTCCTCCACCTCCTCCTCACAACATCTGACTACCCGGCATAATTGGTGACTGCTCCATTTTCATTTTTTTAT
>NW_019385042.1:132516-137923 GCF_000671375.1 Centruroides sculpturatus
ATCGTTAAAAATTAGAAAATTAAGCCTCGTTTAAATACTGGCTCCCTTTCATGGTCGAATGAGTGTTGCCAGCTAAAACACGTAAAAATAATATTAAAGTAGCCAAGACATAGCAAAATATTGTAGCACCACATCACTAGCAGACATTTGAAATTTGCCGACTAGAACAGTCGGTTAACCGAGGTGTCGGTAATCGGGGGGTCGGATAATCGAGGCTCTACTGTATATGTTTTAACATGTATTTCTATGGGAAAATGCGTTTCGTATAACAGACTTTTCACTTAACGGGCGTGCACCTGGAACGTCTTAAGTATGTTATACGAGGCACCACTGTAAATGTTTACTGATATTCATAGTATATTACTTGTAAAATTCGCCATAAAATCACAATGCTAAGCCGCAAATTTTAATAATCTTTTATTGAAAAAGTCACGTGTTTTTCGTTACAAAGCAAAAGTTAAAAATTGTTAATCGGTATCTCTGACCCTAAGCTTGACACATCTTGAGTTCGAACAATATATTTATATCGTAGAGAAAAATTCGCAGATCATACTTTATTTGGATGACGCGTTTTTTAAATAAAATAATAATTTCAATAGACAAAATGTCTTTAAATTTCAGTATTGTATAATTCGCTTAGTTAAGCCGTTCGTGCGTTCTTTCAGTCACTTACTTGACCGCTTGCCACTACCAAGCCTTATGTTGTAAATTAATGTAATTTTATATTTGTATGCACTCATCATTGTTATTATGAATAATTAATCATAAACTTCTTGAAAAAATACATTTGTACAACGTAAACAATTGGGCGGAACAATCTTCGCAAGTAACGAGAATATATTTATTTAAGTATTTACATTGTATTGTAAACATACAAAATGTTTTTTAAAATAAATATGCTCGCGTGTGTTATGTTTTCGACCATTAAAATATAATATACGTTATGAATAATAATTTTTAATTACTTATAGTATTATTTTATTTTAGTGAAAATAAGTTTTAATACTGAAGAAGATACTATAAGATTTCTATATATTATATTGATTTTTATTTCAAGTTCATTTTATAAGGTCCCGTTTGAATGAACAGATATTTGAAATTACAGTATTGAATACCGGAAAAAACAGGAAATTTAACTAAACGACAAAATATAAAAGTGAAGAATGAAAATAATAAACGTGTACCTTTTAATAATCATTTCTTGGTCAACGTGACAATCGATTATTCCATGTAATAAAATCTGTTTTAGTCACGTTCTGTACACATTGTACATTGATTTATAGCAGTACTCGCAAAAAATTTATTTAACGATAATGGAAGGAATCAATCTCGTGATGTAATGTTAAATGAATTAGGTAATTGAGACCACAAAAACGGTAAAATATACAGTAAAGCTTACAATTTATTCATGAAAAGATCCTAATAATTATGCAAGTTATGATAGAAATACAGTTATTAAATACTTTTTGGTCTTTTCATATTTTTAACTGATCATGTTTTCGTCTTGCAGAGGTATTATAAATTATTAATATAATTTATGATAATCTCGTTATATTCATTTAGCATAAACCGCTATTCTGGTTGTTTGCTTTACAAATTGAAGGTAGTAGATAACATTAAGTGGTGTGTTTACAGAGAAGATAGGAAAAATCGTAGCGGTAGATATTATGGTAGAACACATGCGCTGTATTCAGTTTCTTTCTGTGAAGACATTGTTCAAATTTCAAGTATTTATTTTCACACTGCATCGTTGGATGGAGTTTCTTGTCTGTTCTATATTAACTAATTTATTCCTCGTAGAACTTAATTTCTATTAATAAGATTAATCTTTCGTAAGTATTAAAATTTGTTATCACTAGAATACACTAATACTATAATAATTAAGGTATATTTGATTTAAAGAATAATGTTTATAACATAACACGTTTGAGCTTATTTATAGAAAAAAAAAACAATTTTTGATGTTCAAAATAATAGGCATAAATTAATATATAGTTGTTAGTAGATGCTAACATTGTTATGCCCGATGCTGATATCAGCGTTTGTCTATTTATTGCAGACCACAGTTATTCCTCAAACCACAGTTATTCCTCAATGATTAGACTACTGGTCTGCAGGCATATACAAATTAGTAAAGATTAAAGGTCTGTTTTTTACGTGGCATCCCATTGTTGCCAAGTGCCATTGCTTGGAAAGTCGAGTTTTTTTTTGTAAGTTTTTGAAAAATATCTGAAAATGAAAAAGTCTATACTATCCTAACTCTCTGAGTTGCCAAAAATACGACACACAAATTTTCCATCGCACGCCGGTATTTAAAAAGTGAAAAACATAGTGGCATCTGACAGATATCACGTGACTAACTATGTGCATTAAAATCTAAAGTAATAAAAAAGTACTATATTACTGATTATCAAACTTAATGTCCAGAATTGAATAGAATAACAATGTACAGTAAATATAGCTTTACAACAACACGACTTTTAACGTTCTTTTCTCTTTTGTGATGTCAGGACCTATTCTTATTTATTTCAAATGGGTTATTGCGTATAATGTTGACAACGCGAATTTTGCGGGATCGTGTTTTCGACTAACTTTCCCGCGATTATAGCGTGNGACCTCCTTACATTTCTCAGTCCTGATAGATGAGTATTTTTCAGGGAGCAAGTCCATGATTTTGAGAAAATGCTGGTTGGCTTCCTTGAGTATAGTGTCTTCCAGGGTGTCGATGATGACACGAGATTCAGGTGGACCATTGGCAGTTGGTTGAGAATGATTGACAGTAGACATAATGGAATGTGTACAGTGGTTAGGCCAACCGGAGAGTGTAGTGTGATAAGTGGTAAGATGGAAAGGTGCCAGAAGGCCAAAAAACTCTGTCCTAGGAGACGTAGTCTGCCTCGGACAGAGGGGGAAATTGGTTGGCCGGTGAACTTAGAGAGACTTACCGGTTAAAGGCGGCGACCTAGTAACAGCTGATGGCTGTAACAGCTTGGCTGATGTTGAGGATTATACACTAAAAACTTGCCCGACGCTGTGTGTTGACTGTCCACAGAGCTTGCCTGACGCTACCTTCTTGGTGTTTCAGATGAGCTGCCCGACGCTATATGTGACTGTCCAACAGTTGCTGGCACACACCAGTGGAACCTGTGTAGCCTGCCTATATGGTCGGTGGCTGGTGTGGAGTTGGCCAAGCAAGCTTGGCCAGTGGTAACCCTGGCTAGCTGGGGACCAGTCTGCTGCTATAGCGGGTCCCTCCTAAACCAAAAGTAGAAAAGTCTGCACTCACCAATATGGCTACTGTTCCTGTTGTCTCTGGCCCTGTAGTTGGGGATGGCAAGATGGCTGGCTCCCAAAATGCTGAACTTTAGAAATTAAAGTTAGCAGAAAAGTTAGGCTTAGCAAACCTAAGCCTAACACCCTAGATAAGCCTAACTCAGGCCTAACCTCCTATACTACAGTATGGGAGGTAGACCGCTAAATGATCAATTGGTGTTTAAATTTGAATTGTTTGTTTTTTTTAGATCTACGATAACTTCGTTGCTATACAAAGATTTTCGTCAAACAACCTGTCACTCGAATTCAAGTATAAGGTGAAATATGAAAAAATTATATTGATTAATTATAAATTTAAATTTATTAATTGTTTTTTAACATTGTTAGGTGAACTGTTTCATGAAAAGATTTGGGAAAATGAAAATAGGAATTTCTATCGGTGACTTTTTCTACATTCGAAAAAATTTTCTGATACGGGTAAGTTGGTTCAACAAAGCTTGACATTTATACAATGTATAAATTTCTTTACGTTGACAGGTAGTAAGTGCATTATACTCCATTTTCTCTTCGGTTGTGCAAGTAACCGGAGTGATGACCAAAAAGAAAACATGTAATATAACTCCTACCTCCAAGGACTCCGCATCTAATAGCACTCAATATGTGTCTTTATAGTTTATCAATTATTACACTACTGAAAGTTCGTGTAATTAATTAAGTAAAAAAATATTTTACGAAAAATGCTATAAAGTACAAATAGTTTGAATAAACAAAACCGTAGATTTGAAATAATCTATATCTATATCTATATATATATATATATATATATATAAATTCACACTGAATATTTTTTCTTTATAGGAATGGCCTATTATACTATTTAAGTACGAATGAAAAACACTCCAAATTAAAAAATGCCTGTATATTAAATAAAAACTCTATATACGTGATTTTAGAATGCTATCCCGAAAATAAAAATAATTCATATAAACGAAAAATAATCAAATAAACTTAAAATGAGATAAATTGATCACTTGTATCTCATCAATAATTTTAGAGCATTTATAAGGAGAAAATAAATAATGGGAAACTACGTTTCAAAATTCATCAACAATATTCGAAGAATAAAAATTTTCATCAACAAGAAGAATACAAGTTGCATTTGCACTCGGTCAGATCGTTGCATAACTTACAATTTTCATCCTCTGTTTTCTGTTTTTAAGGTTTTTGGCATCGAACCGTTTGAAAAGTGCAGCTGCTTCGACAAACTAAACAATGGAAGGACAGTGAAGAAGAAAAACGTATTTTATGACTTTTACGTAGATATAATTGAAATTTTCTTTTGGCTTTCTTCGTTTTATTTATGTTTATTGACATTTAGCGAAAATTATTTCTGTTACCATACTGGTAAAGTATACGGTAAATATCGGCAAGAAATGAAGTCCGTGATTATAATTATGAATATCTACGCTGCTATTCAATTTACATTTTTGAAAAGAAACAAGATTTCTGGTCATTACATTAAGAGCACTTATGAAGGCGAAGAAAATTTGCCAGTTCAAATGGAATTGCCTATGTTAAAATACTTTATAAGCGTATTTTTTGTCGTTTTGATAGTTTCGAATGCAACAGCAATCACTGTGTTTCCAACAGTAAGAAAACACGGGGGAAGTAAAGTCGAAGCCACAATATGTTCCGTTTACATTTCGTTTTTGTACGTGCAATTCGCAGGACAGATATGTTCGGTTCTTCTTTTATTTTCCGTTGTTGGAATAATCCTAGCGAAGAGACTTATAAAGTTATCTGAAGAACTAGAAGAAACAAATACAAGTTCTTTATCACTAGAAATAAAATTACAAAAAATCTCTGAAAAACACACAGAAATATGTGAAATTTTTCAAACGATCAACAAGCAATGGGAAGATCTTTTCGCTTTGGTATATCTGCACTTTACATACGAGACGTGCTTGCTGTGCTTTGCCTCCGTCTTTTTTAACATCGGCATTGTTCTTCGATTAGTATTTGGCGTTATTTCTATGCTGTTTCTGTCAGGAAGTATTTTAGTGTCTTGGGGTCTTTCTTACTTGACGTCTCTGGTAAGTATTAGCTTTCATTTTTTATTATATAGATGTACACT
>NW_019385042.1:141892-174234 GCF_000671375.1 Centruroides sculpturatus
AACGAAAATGAAAATTTGCTTGATAATTCAACTACGCTTGTTGGAGAACAATAAAAACACTACACTCAACAAGCCACCAATAAAACTCAACTGCCTAACCTATAACCAAAGTCTCCTTTTAATTTGTTTTTAAAAAAAAGCGCTTGACAAACTTGCCCCGCATGCCGAAGTTGCCCCGATCTCCCCTATATTTCTCATCTGATGCACACATTAGCAAAAAATTAGTATAAATAATAATAACGTTATTCAAATAATTTAATCTACCTTGTGTTATATAAACAATCATATTTAATAATCGAAGTGATTAATTTAAAAAGAAAGTATTATTTATATTAAAAAGAATATACACAATTATTATATTCACATTTATTAGTATTAAGTAAATAAATAAATTACATTTAATTAAATATACACTGTGTATACAATAAATATATTAATGATACTACACTGAGAATAAAGTAATAAGTACATATATCAGACAAATGAAACAAGATACCTTTCAATGTTTATATCAATTAATTTTTAAAAATATTTTAGTTCATTATATTTTCATAATGTCATATAACACGAAGTGTAATAAAGTATCAATATTAATTAGTATAATAAAGACGAAAAAAAATTATTGATAAAAACATTAACTCCACTAAACAATCGACCTAAACAATATGCTATAAATACGCTATTATATATATATTAATATATTAGAATGGACGTGTTTGTGCCTATACGTCACTCTGCAGCTAAAACTACACATCGCACATAGATAGTGTTTGTGTGTGGTAGTAGCCCCAAGTCTCCCATCGTGCGCTATAGTGGTTGGATCTCTATAGCAGCAAGGGTGTGAGAGATATGAAATTTGAAAGTGATTGACTTAGAAAATGTGGTGACTCTTCAATGAGAATGTTTCAGTGTTTTCTAGAGAGTTTCAGAACCTAAAGGTGAAATTTGGTACACAGTAAGGAAACGTCATGAAAACGCACACTAAGAAGGGATTTTTCGAAAAATTCCCTTTCGAGGGGGGAGTAAAAGCATTAAGAAACCTGAAGAATGGCTTTTACTGTACTATTTTAGAGGCGAATTTTTAACTGCATTTCAGTAGGGTACGTCATGAAAACGCACACTAAAAATATTTTTCTTAATTCCCCCTGCAGGCGAAGAGGGAGAGCATTAATTAAGGCTTAAACTGAAGAACGGCTTTTACTGTAATATTTTAGATGCGATTTCTTGTATTTTATTACGTTTAGTCTTCATTGAGTATTAAATTGATAACATCTCAGACTTCAATATATATAATTTTTATATATTTCGATTTTTTAACCAAATGTTCGAACCGTTTTAAATTCGAATTTTTTTTGCATATTGGTTCGATTATAGTACAATTGTAAACGTTCCAGAAAATTTATCAAATAAAAAATAGTTCGTTTGACTCTCAGCAATTCTCATCATTTTCAGCGGCAGGTGTTAAATAACAATTACTATGGTTGTTGAAATATTGAATGTAAATAGAGTTTGCTTGCAAAATCTGCGCGAGCGAAGCCGCGGGTAACAGCTAGTTAATAATTAAAAACTAAGTAATTTGAGACTAAGGTTAAATTATTATTAAAATTAATAATTTGTACCTATATAATATATCATATTTAAAACATGAAATGAAACCATCTACATCTTATAGCCTATATGCTATTATAAATTCTGTGAAGAAATATCTAAATGAAAACATAAAACATGTAAATTTATTAGGCATCATGCTTTAAATTTTGGGTGAAAATATCTACATAACAATAAAAGTATTTAGATGTTGATTCAAAATATTGAAATTGGCTACAGCGAGTACAACTCGAAAAACTATTTAGTCGCCAAATAGCCATTTTACTGGAGGCTGTGCTATTTTTCATCTTCTGTGCTGTGTAGTTTTAAAGTTTTAAAGTACCAAAAAAACAAGAATATAATGCAAACTGATCGGTACACAGCAACTTTATAATGAAACAGAATAAGTCCTGGTCAAAGAGTGACATCTGATAAGCATATTTAAAATCATTAACTTGATCGTGGTAAAACGAATTTTTAATTTTTAAGAATATTTTTGAGTGTTAACTTAAATGTCGAACGAAGAGACAATCTCACTTAAATAATGCATAAGTATTAATTGTGTATTTTTAAAAATTACTAAATTATTATATTTAACTATGCAAAGTTGCGTTTACTAAGTGACAAAGGAAATAACTTTGATGTTTTCAAGTTTAAACACGCTTAAACATTTCAGTTTTTTAAAAAATATTAATGTAAATTTAACACTATTATAAACATAACTTTAGCACTAATATATTACGAAATATTTATATACAATTTGAAATATTCACTTCAAGAGTATTACTAATGTTTACAAATTATGTCAGTGAAAACATAAAAATCTTGTAACTTAGGTAATTGCTAAAAGTGGACTTTAAAAATTTAATGTTATTCTATAAATACTGTCATAGACTTTGTTGTATATTTATAACTACTGTGTCCTATTTTCAAATGTATGATTTCCTTCAATCAATGATTTTGAACATTGTATAATTTATTTTTCAATTTACTTACTCTCGTCAGATATTTTCACAGTGGAGTAGAATTGAAAACTATTAAAACACAAGTGTACTATTATTGGATTTAGAAGGTAAATTACACAATTTTTGTTTTTTCATCACTCCAGTTAATTCCACCAAAGTAGAGAAAATTGAGTATAAAAAGCTCGCCATCTGCAAATAAAGTCAATTGTTTATTGCATAACAGATAAGCATTAACACGCTGACTTACCCGTATTATGAAATTTTTTCGAATGTAAAAGAAGTCGCCAATAGAAATTCCCATTTTGTTCGTTCCGAATCTTTTCATGAAACAATCGATCTTGAAATATAAAATTATAATTAGTGAGATAAGATCATAATTAAACAACCATATCTTATTTATAATTCACCTTAAACTTGAATTCAACTGGCAAATTGTTTGAAGAGAATCTTTGTATGGAAACGAAGTTATCGTAGATCTAAAGGACAGAATAATTATTTAATAATCAAAGCTTTATTACGTATGTTTATAATTATTAATTTGCATAAGTTTTCTGGAATAATGAATAACTTCAGGTTTTAGAGCATTATTAAAATACACTAAATTTGGTGCTTATAACACTGCTCAAAATGAAAGAGTTTAACTACGAGTAGCTTATTATACATAAACGTTTTAAAACTAAATGTAAAAGTTTGTTTATTTGATTAGCCAAATACAGCGAATGATGTTTCGCTAAACAATTTGCTAGTAGNCGCAAAAACTACACATCCCACGTGAATGGTGTTTGTATGCGGTAGTAGCCCCAAGTCTCTATTCGTGCATAGGGGTAGTTGCGTCTCGATAGCTATAAGGGTGCGGGAGATATGAGGCTGAAAGTGGTTGAAAGTGGATTTCTATTTCGAATGTTTGTTCGAATTTGTTCGAATTAAATTCGAACATGAAATTCGAATATTGGTTCGATTATAGAACGATTGTAAACGTTACAGAAACGTTGAAAATAGTTCGTTTGACTTGACGTAAACAGGAGACGTTCAGAAATCGAATCGGGACCACAGAAATAGAAAACGGGTAAGATTGGCTATAATGTAATTATCTTAATCTACACTATCGTTACTTTTTAAAAACCCAGCGAAGCGGGTCCTTGCAGCTAGTAATAAAATAAAAGTGTACACACAAATTTCTCTAATATTAAACTTACACTCGGCTAGCTGTAAAAATGTTCGTAATTTCCTGAAATTTTTAGTTATTTTAAATTAATAATTACGTTATTTATGTTCATAAATAACACAATTTCTAATACATTTAAGTTGTATTGTATAAAAACATTTCATCTTATATTAATATCGAAATTTACTTTAAAAATGTATTTATTTGTACAAAATATAAGTTATGTTAATTTGCTTTTTAGTGTATATATTTACATATCACATGTATGTTTCAACAATTGTTTTTGAACTAATATAATCATGTTCTTGTGCTTTTCTTTTTAAGAAATGTTAAATGTCACTGCAAAGTTAATTAGAAAAATCAAAATTAATACTTTTACCTCACTTAATTGACATTGTAACTTACAAATTAGATCGTTGTATGTTAATATAAACATTTCTAAAAAATTATTGTTCAACTTTAAAAGTATAATATTCTATCATCAATGTAAAAATTCTATAAACAATGCTTTTAATGTTGTTATTGTATTTACTACATACCACATGCTAAATATTATCAATTTATCTCACACTATTCCTTTTTTTGGTTTCAAGCTCGTTGCAACTTGTACACTAATAAATTTTCGATAAGCGAATAAATAACATAAAAGGTGTTAAATGGGTATTATATATGAAAATAATTATTTGATAATTTATGATAATATATTAATGAAATAACCTTTTTTAACTATGTAAATAAAATTAATTGTGGCATTCATTTTTGTATAGAAATATATAAACACAAAAGTTAAATTATTTATATAAAACTATGGTTATTGGATTATATAATTTCACGTTTTTAACGTATAAAAAATTATGTATTATATACAAAATTATTAAATATAAATCACATTGCCCAGAAACTATAAGAAGAGATACATTTATGACTGAAAAAAATATCTGTTAGAACGTCTAATATCAAAAATAGAAACATAGAATAGAAAAATCTATATATAAAGTGGACATTAAATGATTACCTAAAACTAAATTTAATTACATGGCATAAACATTATTGTCAGAATAATAGATATAGTACTGAACAATATAAACAAGATAAAAGATATCATTTTTTCCCATATGTAAAAAATATGTTTGAAAAATTTAACCTTTACACAAAATAATGTATGTTTGGCCTCAACTTTGATAAAACAAATATCACAAAATGTACATAAGAAAATTAAAAATAATAACAACACGATTCACAAAAATGACATTGAAAAAGAAGGCACCATCTACAAATCAGAATGTAGTTGTGTTAGACAGAAATTCTATATTGGAGCAACGGCTCACAGCTTAGAAAAAAAAGTCAATGAATATGAAGCGGCGATGCGCCTCAGATATACTCAATCACCATTGTATAAACACTAAAATGATAACAGCTGTTAAATTGATAGAAATAAAATTATAATTTTGCACATAGAAAATGTAAGTTTAATTAGCACATAGAAATATGATAGAGATGAAATTGTAAATATATCAGATGTCATAATTATGGACAATAGATGGTATGAAAATAATGTCGATTGCATTATTATGTTGAATTTTATAAATATGCATATGATTTGAACAGAAGTATTCTACATGTACATGGTTGTTATAGTGTTTAACACAAACGTAAATGGTTTTTTATTAACTTTTAGTTTTTAAAATATGTATTTACGTTTAATCTCAGTTTTGTAAACCCTTACTAATCAATGTATATTTTTTGTAAATAGTTGTAAAAAATAGTTAGTAATTTTAATATAGAATAAAAATTATTTAGTTTTATATAATTAATAACTCTATTGTATGATATTTGATGTTATAATAGAATAACACTTAAACTGCACTTCAACTTTTCAAATTGGATTATATTCATTTATATGTTTGGTGCTCCTGTATAAGGGCGAAAAACAAGTTAACTCCTTCGCTATATAACAGTTTTTAATATTAATGTAATTAAACATAAAGAAATACTTAAAACTGAAAAAAAAAGAAAAGAAATGCATTAATTTTGAAGAAAAAGCTTTAAATTTTATTTTCCTTTGTCTGGCCTTTCTGTCAAATTTGACACCCATGAGTCATTGTTTACTCAGCTGGATGACCTTGAGAACAGCTGGTGTCTGATTTCCCGGAACATTCTCATAGACGTCTCGGGAAAACAAAGGTGTAAAGTAGGGTAAATAGTAGCTACCATATATTTTTAAATATTTTTAAAAAATTAAAATTTTTATTGTGATTTACGACCCCCTGACTTAAACTTATATATAATAAAATATACTAATTCAAAAAATTAAAAAATTATTGGAGGTCGTATTTATCATCAGAAAGTAGCTTTAAATAACTTTACCAAAGTCAAATCCATGCAGTACAACTTTAGAATAATTAATTAAATTTAATAAAAAATCGCATTAAAAAATTAAGCCTCATTACAGATCGATAAAAATCGCGATAATTTTTTTTTTCGCGGGTGAAAATTTTTGAAAACATTTGGAAACTTAAAAAAAATTCCAGAAATCCAAAAAATATTTTGGGGGGCCGAAAGGAACGATTTTACTGTAACGCTATGCATCTTGCCTGAGCTATCTCGGGCTATATGGTTAAGATTAGAGGGATATCGTAAACATCAAAGTGCCTCAACACAAGTTGGATATCTCTCCCTGGAGTTGCTCCTGTTACTGGACACTTTAAATAACCAAGACAATTTCATTGAACGTCAAACATTTCATCGACAGTGTATCCAGTCATCAATCTTCGACTGAGTTATAAAGTATTCCACACGCGAGTCGTTTGTAAACTCTCTTTCTCGCAACAGTTATATTTAAGAAAATAGAGATATGCATAAATCCAAGATCGTATATCGTGTACTCCTGCATGCTAAAATAAATTTGTTTTTGTTTATAAATCTGAAATCTGAGTGAATCTCTTCCTTGTTTTTCTCTCCTCACTTTTACTCTGAATCCAAATGCTTTCTCGCGACCGCTCGCGTGACATAAAGTCACGATTTCCGAGTCCTGAGAGACTCGGTAATGTCACATCCTGACGCAGTGTGAAAGAGACACTGAACCTACAGTCACAAAATGAAACCATTGCACGAACGAAACTTATAAAAGATAGGCTAACCGTTGCTCCTTGCAGCAACGCTAATGGTACACACGAGCTTCCCCTGCTCGTTATTGGCAAATCGAAAAAGCCTAGGGTATTCAATAACATAAACTTATCTTTTTTGCCGGTTTATTACTGCAATCAAAAATCTGCTTGGATAGACTGCCATCTTTTTAAATCTTGGTTTTTCAATGAGTTTGTTCCATCTGTTGAAAGAGACTTGAAACAAAAAAAGCTTCCCATTCGTGCTCTATTGCCGTTGGATAACGCACTATCCCATCCATTTGAGAAAGATTTTGTGAAAGGGGACATAAAAGCTTTTTCCCTTCCACCAAATGTCACATCACATATCCAACCAATGAATCAAGAAGTGATAGAATAGTAAAAAGGTACTATCGCAGAAAGTACATTAACTCAATTTTAAAAAATTCAAAGAATATTGTAACATATTTGAAGCTATGAAATCACTCAACATCAAAGATGCAAAGTTTTGGGAGGAATTGAAACCTGACACGCTGCGATAATCTTGACTTAAGCTTCGGCCAGATGTTATGACTGAAAGTGATCAGATCGAAGATGAGCAAAAGAACGACACGCAGGAAATCGTTAAAAATTTACAAACTGTACAAGTGAATGTTTGTGAAAGTGAAGTTGACAAGTGGACTGCTCAATGTGACATAGACTGTGAAACCAGTGTAGAGCTCAATGACAACCAGATTATTGCTGCTCTTTTGGAGAATAATAGTGAGGAAACTGTGAACAAGGATTCGGATGGTGATGATGACGATCTCCCTACCCAGATTTAACACACCAACTCCAACAACGCTTTCGATATTGCTTTCAGTACATCGAGCAGGACTCAACCTCAACACCTACAGACATTTTGTGAGTCAAGAAATGGAGGTACACTGCAGCTAAGCCTAGAATTTCATCAGCTAAACAAAACACTATAACTGATTTTTTTGGAAGTAATATTTTACTATAGGCCAGTGGTTCTCAACTGGGGGTACATGTACTCCTAGGGGTACAAGCATAAACCAAAGGGGTACATATAACTTTCATTATAAAATGGCATATGTTAATCAATTTGCTGTAAATTATTAACACTTCTTGTGTTATTATTTGATAAGTATATTATATATAGATGCCTGAAATGTATTTATTTATACCACTGGTCTAGTTAGTGTTTTTTATGGCGCTCATTTATAAGGGCTGTATACATCTAACACAGTAATTATAAAATTTACATACATAAATATAAGGGGTACTTGAAAAACAACTAATAAACTAATAGGGTACATTGACAAAAAAGATTGAGAACCACTGCTATAGGCTACTTACAATTTTTACAGTATGTAGTAAATACTTACAGTATTGCTCTTTTTTATTAATAATAACAGCTTTTGTGCGATATATTGCAATGTTTTTACTGTAGAGAAGAATACAGTTATTCTTCATTTGAAAGATTGTTTACTTTTTTCTGATAATCCGACTTTTTTTGCGTTTCCGACCATACCCCAGTCTCAAAAATGACCGATTAGAGAGGATCTACTGTATGGCGTTTCGGATTATCGTAAAAATGAGATATCTGAAGATTGTTTGCTTGAGAATATCGTTTGCCAACTAACGAAAATTCTCCTCGAATACCAATTTCCATGAAGTGGTATATATCTAAATGAATAAATAGCTCTAGTTTTATTTTAACCAGTATCATATCAGATTTGAACAAGTCAAAAAATCAAGTAAATGAGATAGTAATATTTTAATGAAAAATTACGATAATTTTTATAAATATTTGCAAGTAAAATTGTTTTCTCAACAAATTAATATTATTGCAAATAATTTGAAAATTTACTACAATTAAAAGTTTTCCATACAAGATGAGCTAAATCGTTACTTTCGAACTTATATCACTTTCAGTTAAATCATTATGAAAACATTTTTTATCACGTAAAAAATTATCATTTAATTTTGGATTATCATTAAACCAATTATATGAAACAACGCATTTTTTCTCATGAATATTAATTAATATTTCATATCGAACTTTTAACTGTGCCATTACAATAGTGTTTAATTGTTTATAGTCTGTAGAGAGATCGGCGAAAACTTCGATTAAAAATTCGAATAACAATTATACAAAAAAAATCTATCTTCTGTGTAATTGTTTACCGAGAGAACGTCCGATTCCAAATAAATAACAATTCGGTTTATTTATTTATGATTTTTTAACAGCTTATAAAAGCAATTAAATATATATTTGGCAAATGTTTCTAATTATACAAAACATAATATACACTAAATTTGGTGCTTATAACACTGCTCAAAATGAAAGAGTTTAACTACGAGTAGCTTATTATACATAAACGTTTTAAAACTAAATGTAAAAGTTTGTTTATTTGATTAGCCAAATACAGCGAATGATGTTTCGCTAAACAATTTGCTAGTAGTTTATACATAAAAATATAATATTCATTGATAATGATATTGTCATTTTTATGTTTCTATGTAGCAAATATACAGGCTTACGAATACAATTTTATAATATTCTATTTCTATTGTAAAAGTGAAGTGACAGGGTCAAGCAAAAAATCTTAAGTGCGATCTGAGATAAGGATGTGTTTTTCTCTCGCGATAACTTCTGCAGGAATCTGTCTTGTAATCGTTTTAAACATTTAACAAGCACGGATAATAAAACACGGTAGGTACAATGGTGAATCACAAACCAACTATCGATGTTTAATAGTTTTATCGACTCTGCTACTGAAAAGAAATTCAGATTAAAAATAATAAACAATGTACTGTAGATCCGTACTACAAGTTATTATATAAAACAATAGACTGTATAATTAACTCTACTTTCGAATTAACAATAGCTTTAACTTTAACTTGTTTAGTATTTAGTTTTAAGAAACAAGGCCCTAGTTTAGTTTATTGTCTCTTTACTTTTTGACCCTGCTAGTGGACAAGTAGATATAAACACTGAATATTAGTGAATGGTCATTGTTAGCGTTTTAGCAACGGACGAGCTACGTGGAGTTTCCTGGATTTTTTCAAGTTTTTAAGTAAAAATAAAAATAAACTGTATTTAAAACTGGCCTTATATGCACCCAACCCGTGACACTCCAGCGGTTTCGCAAGTTTAGTCGACTGCACAATTAAATAGTAGTGCGTGTAATATGTGTGACTCTCAATCTTTACTACGTAATTATATTATAACTTATCGTAAAGAAAAATAGCATTTGTAATTATATAAATTTCTCTATTGAAATTACTTTTCTGTAAAAAATTAAGATGCTGTTTATTGTCAGGAAAGCAAATATGTTACTACGCATAAACACAATGAATATAACATATTTTTGTCTACAGACAAATAATACAGGAAATTACGTTGTTTGATGTTTGAACGTGTAAATGTTACTAAATAGTATTTACTGGTGTATAAAAATTATATAATATACTTTACATGTTAAATTACTATTACCAATAGAAGAAAACATGATAATTACCAGAGATATCAAGTAAGACAGGGCCCACGATGCAAGAGAAACACCTGTTAAAAACAACATCGAAATGACGCCTAAAAATACTCGAACAATAGCATCGATTTCAAAAAACATCGTGGCAAAACACAGAAAACACGTCTCGTATGCAAAAGTAGCATAGATGAAAGCAGTGAGATCTTCCCATTGCTTGTTGATCATTTCAAAAATTTCCCAAACCTCTGTGTGCTTTTCACAGATTTCTTTTAATTCTATTTTCAATAATGAAGAAGTTGTGTTTGTTTGTTGCAATTCTTCACTTAACTTTATCAGTCTTCTTCCTATGCAAAACAAACACACAAAAAATATAATTACAACTGACCATATTTGTCCTATGAATTGCAGATACAGAATCGATAAGTAAATGGAGCAGAACATTGCTTCGAAATTACTTCCATCGTATCTTTTGACAGTAGGAAACACAATCATCGCCACTGCATTCGAAACAAAGAAAACCAAGAAAAATATGCACACGAAACATTTTAATATAGGCAATTCTATTTCCAATGGAAAATATTTTTCATCTTTGTACGTGCTTTTCATAAAATGACCAGAAACTTTGTTTCTCTTCAATACTGAAAATTGAACAGCGATATAAATGTTCATAACGAGAACCAAGATGTGCATCTCTGTGTTATATTTCCCGAATGCGTATGTGGCTCTGTAACAGAATAAACTTTCGTTGAATACTAACACAAATAAATATAACGAGGATAACCATAAAAACAGTTCACTCATTTTTACGTAAAAGTCATATAAATTTTTTTTTATATTTTGTTGTTTTTCATAAATTTCTTCTTCGAAACAGCTACATCTTTCGAAGGGGTCGATGCCAAAAACTTTAAAAGTAGAAAGCAGAGCTTGTAAGTTGTAAGACATACATAGATCCGATCGTGTCCACAAGAAAGTTTTATTGTTTTCCTGAGAGAAAATTTGTAGATTTTTAAACCAATTGATAAATTTTGAAGTGCAGTTTCTCATTTTCTATATTCTGTAAGTTTATAAAAATATTAATCGTATAATGAAAGTGACAGAAGAAATTAAGTTTAGATTCATGTGATTGTTTTCCTGATATAAAAAGACAAATTATGTGTGTTATTTTTACGAGTTATTTATTTAAGCTATATTAAATCTTCATATAATATTTGACAAGGTATTGAAAACAATGAAAACGGCAAAAGTTATAGCTACAAATTCATAAAAACACATAATTAAATGATTAAACGTGTAAATAAAAATATAATTATTAATTATTTAATCTTTTAAAATCTTTACTCAATACATATGACATTTTGTGATTCGAGTTTTACGTCAGATATAGCCAAGGAGATAATTAAATAACTTATAATGTATAACTTACTCAGATATCACCGATTTCTGCATAGAAATTAGCTTAAACTACACGTCTCTCTCAATCGATAACATTTCCAGGCACACGCAGTACACAAAGTTACGTAGACAAAGAGTTTTGTAAGGTATTAGGAGCGTTGCCTAGTAACGTGCATTTAATGCAGCTAGATATGAAAACTAATGATATACAAACTTGCAAATGAAAGAGAATTATCATTTTATTTCTTTATCCAACGCTTTACCATTTAATGCCACTTCTAAATTAAAGACATTTAAATTTTTATTGGCATTTGTAAGGCTGTCTTTACTTGTACTCGAGAGTAGTTAGAGAGATGAAGGTCGAGGTCAGTTGTTGAAAGTATTGGAACAGGTGCCCCAATTACTAATATATAAACTTAAAGTGTAGACGTACAGTTACCTGATTTGAATTTAACCTTTAAAGGGTGTCCTGTGTGGTATGTTAAGTCCGTCGTATGTAATTAAGCGTGAGTATTATAATTGAAGCGTAGCATTATGACAACTTCAAAATAATTTTTTTTCGGTATNCTGCAAATAAAGTCAATTGTTTATTGCATAACAGATAAGCATTAACACGCTGACTTACCCGTATTATGAAATTTTTTCGAATGTAAAAGAAGTCGCCAATAGAAATTCCCATTTTGTTCGTTCCGAATCTTTTCATGAAACAATCGATCTTGAAATATAAAATTATAATTAGTGAGATAAGATCATAATTAAACAACCATATCTTATTTATAATTCACCTTAAACTTGAATTCAACTGGCAAATTGTTTGAAGAGAATCTTTGTATGGAAACGAAGTTATCGTAGATCTAAAGGACAGAATAATTATTTAATAATCAAAGCTTTATTACGTATGTTTATAATTATTAATTTGCATAAGTTTTCTGGAATAATGAATAACTTCAGGTTTTAGAGCATTATTAAAATACACTAAATTTGGTGCTTATAACACTGCTCAAAATGAAAGAGTTTAACTACGAGTAGCTTATTATACATAAACGTTTTAAAACTAAATGTAAAACTGTTACCAAGAGTAATATTTAATACATTGATTTGAAAGTTTAAAGAATTTGATGTTACATTTATTCGAAATTTAAATGCTTAAATTTCTTAAGCATAAATCAAAGTATTATACATTTATATATTATTTATGATTAATTGTATATAACATTAAGGTAGCAAACGCTGTTTCTCGATTCTTCTCGCACCCTAACTGGAGGGGAAAAGTGACATCTAAAAACATTAGTATTATATATTCGTGTTATGTGTGTGATTTATCACCCCACCCGGTGTTATTAAACGAACTATTATACCTATACTTACACAACACTATTATACTGCGTTTATTTTTTTCTTTATTCTTATATCTTAAAGCCAGTACACAGCTTATTATTGAACTTTATAACATAACTAAATATTCCTGCTTCTTTTTTGTGTAAATTTTTCATCTTACAAAGCATCTACCACATTACGTAACTGTAACAACATTCATGTAAATTTTTTCGCCATAAAAGCTAAAATGAAGTCAAAATTATTTTAGTGTTTTCAAAAGACATTAATTTTTCACTTATTGTAAATAATAAATAAAAGAACTTTCAGAAAATTTCCAATATTTTCTAACTTATCGAATTATCACAAGAAGAACTTTCGAAGAAGCGTTAACAAGACGTAATATTTCGACAACATTTCTTTAAATTATCTTTTGGAATGTGTTTTGCTATAATAATTAGAATGGTTGCCAAAGACTTAGGATTTTGCTAATGTTTATATTTCATTGTCTTTTATTATAACAGTAAAATAAAAATTCTTATTTTAAGTTGGCAGTCAAATTATGAAAACAACAGACACAGATTTGGGCAACGCGGATGAAATTACAATACATTTTACTGTACTTTTGTGTTGTAATTCTGAATTCAAAATACATTATTTATAACACAAAGTGTTCGTGCCACTGAAGTTTTACAAAAAACTGCAAATTTTATTTCGTTCATATTTATGAGAAAATCATTTATTAAATTTAATAATTTTTTACCCTCGAGAACATAAATAAACTACATTATTTAATATGGCTAAAAAAGTAAAAACCTATTAGGAAAATTTCACAAGGATAGGGTGAGACATTCAGGTTACCAATTCGAACGAAAGTTGATGAGCTGACAGCGGTAAACACAAAGATCTCCTTGTCTAAATAGTAAAACCCAATTCACAAATATTACTGAAAAACGATTATCCGAAAATTGAGTGTTCGGCTTATTTTAGTACGAAAAAGAATCGAGTTTACATATACCTTTCACTAAACAGAAAAACACATAACGAATTTCAAATATTTTGTTTTATAAGATTCATACGTGAGAAATAATAATACTAATAAAAATCCTCATGAATTGTCAACAGAACTGCACAATAAAAGTAAATTGTAGGTTTCACCCCACTCAAGTTTTGATTATTTTCATTCAAAATGTTTTAAATTATGAAATTTAATAAGAAATGGCGCCTAGCAACTACCGCTGATACCAAGTTACTCAGAATTTATCAACAATTGTAGCAGTAACGTAATCCGATTCAATATGGAAATCGGTTGTCCTGACATCACCAAATAAACGCTTTGTAAATGATAAATAAGCGATGCTGCTATATATAGCTGAAGTGTTGAATTTCTTACATGATTTTGCACTGGAAATATGATGCAACAATGCTTTAATATGAAATCATATTTTCGAAAAATTAACGAATCGGTCTAATCAAATATGATTGACACTGGTTCGTTCGCTTTAAGGAAGAAAAAAACAATATAACTACAGGCAAACCTCGTGTTTCTGTTTATGTGTAACAATGTCAGTGCCACTAACTTCTGAGTCAGTACATCTGTCATTTATTAATAGAGCCGTTGCCTTCTTTTTAATATAAAATATGTCTAGGGCATCTGTCCCTGATTAGTCTGTGGCCATCCCTTGCAATGTAGCTTGTTTAGCAACTCAGTTATCGGTACAACTATAAATAGTGTCGAAAATCTCTTCCTGAAACGAATTCTTTGAATTACCAGGCATTAATAAACAAAAAAATAAATTCCGAAATATAACTTGCATACATAGAATTATTATGGTTCTAAAACAAATGTAGATATTTGTTATTTCTTTATGAGTGACTTTACAAATAGCGATTTGACATATTGTGTAAAAAAGCAAACGTTTATGTGACAGTACAAATTGTATGCGTTAACACATCGAAAGAAACGTCATTACCTAGTTTCTGGCATAGATTATATTTTTTAAAAAGTATAATCAATAAATTGTTTTTGTCAAAACAAATACTTCTTTTAACAACACACATTTAAAATTTGAATGTTACTATTAACTTTTAGTCATTCGTTTATTTCCAATTTAAAAACATCGATGTAAATAACTAATACAATAGTCCCAAATTCAATTATTATAAAAGAATTTCTTCTCGAGCAAAATTTTAATCTAAAAATTATAATTATAGTTGTGAAAACGCACTTTCGTATATTGGATTATCGACTATACGATAATTCATGTAGCTTTATAATGGGGTTTACGATGTAAGTAGTCTCAATTAATTGCTATAGTGCATGTAAGTAAATGCAATGTACAAGTACGACTAATAAATTGACTATAGAAAATCGATTAAATCTAATCATTTATAAATGAAATTTTATTATGCATTCATTTATTGATGGTAGGAAGACATCAACCATAATACATTATTAAAAGAATATTTCAGTAAGGAAATTATAGATGCTGATAATAAAAATACAATTGAAAATTTCATTTTATTGCTTATGTTTCTTTTAATATTTTATCTGTCAAAACCTATAATGTTTTTAATGAGTAACGATTTTTTATGCAGGAAAGCTTCTATCTAATATTTTAATCAATAATTTTATTTCATGAAGTTTCAGCAAGGAAACACTTAAATAAAAACAGTAATGTATACTTGTTCCTGAAGTAGCTCATAAAAATAACAAATATAATTTATGTTTTCATCGCAGAAAATCAATCATGTGAATCTTATTACTTCTGTTTTTCGAATTATTCCATTGACATTTTTTAAAACTTTTCGAACGTATATAATGGGAAACTGCATTACGAAACTCATAAACGTTATTCGAAACGTAAAAATTTTCAATAATGAAAACAACACGAGTTGCATTTGGACACGATCAGATCGTTGTTTGACTTACAACAGTCAATTTCTGCTTTCCGTTTTCAAAGTTTTTGGCATCGAACCCTTCGAAAGATGTAGGTGTTTCGACGAAGAATATCACAGAAAGCCACAGAATATACAACTTGCTTTCTATGAGTTTTACGTAAAAATGATTGAACTTTTATTATGGTTTTCCTCGTTTTATCGATTTATGTTAGCATTCAAAGAAAGTTTACTCTGTTACAGCTCTTTATACATATTCGGAAAATATGACAGAGAAATGAACGTTGTGATTTTAATTTTAAATATTTACGTCGCTCTTCAATTTTCAATATTGAAGAGAAACAAAATTTCTGGTCATTTCATGAAAAGCACATACAAAGATGAAAAATATTTGCTACTGCAAATGGAACTGCCTATGTTAGGATACTTTGTAAGCGTATTTCTTGTTATTTTTACTGTTTCGAATACAGTGGTGATGAGCGTGTTTCCAACTGTCAAAAGATACGGTGGAAGTGAATTCGAAGCAACGTTCTGCTCTATTTACTTTTCTTTTCTGTATCTGCACGTCATAGGACAGATATTCTCAGTTCTTCTTATATTCATGGTGGGTTTAATATTCATACGACAAAGACTTGTTAAATTGTTTGAAGAATTAAAGTTAACAAACACAAGTTCTATATTAATGGAAAAGGAATTACAAGAAATCTGCGAAAAACACACAGAAATTTGGGAAATGTTTGAAATGATCAACAAGAAATGGGAAAATCTTTTCGCTTTGATATATTCTCACTTTGCATACGAAACATGTTTTTTGTGTTTTGCCACGATGTTTTTTGATTTCGATGTCGTTATTCGAGTAGTTTCTGGCGGCATTTCGATGATGTATTTCATAGGATGTGTTTTAGTATCTTGGGCCCTTTCTGACATAACATCTCTGGTAATTATCATTTTTTATTATTATAATCTATACTAATCATAATTAACAATGTAGGGAATATTGTAAATTTTTTTTTGTTTTGCCAGACGTCTCTATCTCTATATATGCATTTTTCTTTGCCATATTGTTTTTTTATTGCGATCTGCCAATGCCTCATTCCAGCGTTCATTTTACATCAATGATACAAAGGTTTAGTTTAGTTGTATGTGGCAACACCACAGGTTCGTTACCTATCCATGGGTTGCTTCTTTTCAAGTTTGTTTGTTTGTTAATTTATGGCAATGCAACACTTGAGTGATCTGCCTGGGGAGATGTCTTCCAGGAAATCTTTTTAATGGAAACTGGCTCCTATTTAGGCGTTACAGACGTGGAGAAAACCCGGAAAATTTCACGTGGCCAGCCTGCCCAAGCGAGGCGTGAACCCACGACCAAACTCCCAGTGTTCAGGGTACGAAGGCTGCTTGACCACTAGTGGGCACGGTTCCCAAAAATACTTTCTATAGAAAACTGATTTGTATTTAGATGTTATATACGTGAATAAATTTGGAAAATATTGCGTAGTCTACTTTGCTGTAAAGCAAATTTATGACTAACAAAGGGATATCGATTATATTCTAGTTGGCCTCAAATAAGCTCTGAAAATATAAAGACATAGTTTTAACTAAAAATTAGAACGAATGAAATCATAAAATAATTTATTACCTTTAATACGTTGCAGATATATTACTTAAAAATTAACATAAGACTAGTAATTCCTGATGTAGCCAGAAGTTGGCTGATATCACAGAGTTACCTCAAGTTGTGATAAGTATGTGCATTCAGCCAGCTTTGGGATACATCAGGAAACATTAACTCAGAGAAAAAGCAATAATATTTATTAAGAACATTATTTTGCAAATATGATAACGTTAGTGAACCCACAGGTACTATATTCAGTTAAAATTATATATGTTACCGCTAAAGCTCGGAAACTCGTTAATCTGCAGATTAAGTAGCGTGATCCGTTAAAGTTGCTAAAATTGTTCTATTTTTTAAATTACCTAGGTAATGTGCAGTTTATCTAGGTAATCTGCAAATTACCTACTAGGCACTCGGTAAAGTGAAAATAAGATCTTTGCTGAAACAACAGCAACGTTTCTCTACGCTTAAATTAACATAAATGTTATTTATTTAATTTTCGATATTTAAAGAATCAAGTTAATACAATCAAACACTCGACAAATTAGTTGATAGAATCAATCATCAACCAATTAAAAAACATACAAAACATCAAACGATTTAAAATATTAATACAATTAGGGAAATTATTATATAGATAACCACCTATGGAATTTCGGAACATTGAGTATCTATCTGAACTGGGGGGACCGAGACGACTTCAATGATACCCTACTTTTGGACCGAAGACGAAAAATAATAAAGTTATCATACTTTTTCTGGTGATCGCATGATGTAATTTTGCAGTTAATGTTACCTATGATGAGTAAAATGGCGGCTCGTCTCTGATTCCAGCAAACAGAAGAAAGGAAACTGTGGGGACGCACGTTCTGTCCTAACCTAACATATTTTAATAAATTACCATAATTGTTACCAACCAAATTATTAGAATAGGTTTGGTTAGGTTTGAACGTGCGTCCCCACTGTTTCCTTTCTTCTCTTTGCTGGAATCAGAGATGAGCCGCCATTTTACCCACCATAGGTAACATTATCCAATTGTGCAGTCTAAAGATTGGTGACACTTTGAATTTCATAGCAATTGGTTTCTGCGACAAGCACACCTATTTGTGGTACATTTATTTGTGGCAAAGTTCTTATTTTCACTCTGCAGATTACCTAGATTAGCTAGGTAATCTGCAGATTAACGAGTTTCGAGCTTTAGCGGTAACACATATATAATTTTAACTTAAAAATGTCTACACTTTCTTCATTCAATAACAGAGTGTGAATTCGCATTGCTTATTATTATGGATGATGTTTTCTAATAACAATCGACAATACATTTTTAACTCTATTTTACTGTGGGTACTAATATAGCTTTTTCTAGTAGGTACAGTACATTATGTGTTTTGCCAGGTCCACAATAATGCAGCCAGGTGAAAAAGGACGTGGCCAGACACAACAAAACGAAAGACCTGAAAAATTCCAAAGGATTTCTATATCCGTTTTGAATTGGATTTCAGTTTTCCAGAGTGGAAGGCTATCTGGACTCGATTTACACTTCATTGTTTAATCGTCCTATTTTTCCTTACATGTGTAATACAAATCGAGGTCATTTTCACACAGAACATTTTTCTCTTATGTAAACTGCCTCTGTGTTTCAGTCGCCTTATCTCGTCACTCTTATTCTACAAAAAAAGATACAATTATTGCAGTAAACGTATTACATTTTCTGCGCGAAAGAAAATGTAAATGGCGATTTTAAAGTTATTTTACATTGTACATTTTTTGTAAAGTAAATGTTAAAATAAGGAATAATTTTTTTATTTACTTGGCTGATAGTATGAACGTTCTTTTACATTTAGTATCAAAATATGTACGTGAGACATATACGAACTTAAGGTATAAACCAAAATTACGTGATTTCAACTCAAAATATTTTTTTATAATCGTCTTACATAGATAACATGCAGGAATCTCTTATCATAAAAAATATAATTTACAGGGCAAAACACTTTCAATTAGAAATCCAAAGCTTATGTCAGATATTTCAAACATAATAAATTGATAATGCGATTAAAAATTTAATCCTAGAATTGTGCTGATATCACAATAAGTTTTCGTCGTTATTACAGAACATATTTTCGAATAACAGAATATATCTTACACTTGTACTTATGAGCAGTATTATAATCACCAGAGAGTGTATATTTAAAGCTGCCAAAATTGAAATTATTTATTTATGCAGAAAACGTAGGCAAATGGTAAATAATAGATATAAGTAGTAAAGCTTCTTTTATTAAATAATTATTTTATATTATAGATCTACAACAACTTCGTTTCAATACAAAGATTTTCTTCAAACAACTTGTCGGTTGAATTCAAGTTTAAGGTGAGGTATAATTAAAATATAGTTTTTAGTTATGAACTCAGCCTATTAATGAAATGTTCTCATTTAATTATAGGTTTTACTCATTAATTATATAGTTTTCTATTTTAAGATCAATTGTTTCATGAAAAGATATGGAAAGACCAAAATGGGAATTTCTGTTGGTGACTTCTTTTACGTTCGAAGAGATTTTTTGATTCGGGTAAGTCAGTGTACTAATTTTATTTATTATGGAGTAAAGAATTCACTTTGTTTACAGATGGCGAGTGCTTTATACTCAATTTTCTCTTCTGTGGTGCAAGTAACTGGAGTAATGAGCAAGCACAAATCGTGTAATTTAAGTTCCATGCTTAATAATTCAACATTTCATAATAGTAAGTCTGTGCTGTAATAGATTTTAATTTTACACTCGTGTCACAATATCTGAGAAGGTTAAGTAAATTAAATATAAATTATACAATGTAATAAATGTTTAAATAAATTGTAAATACACTGAAAATTCTATGAAAGTATTTATTAATTAGAATTAAAATTTGAAGTCTGCTGGTAGTAAAAAAAATTAGCTAATTTACAATAATTTTTGTGGTTTTTCACTGTCATTATTTATTAACATTAATTATACTGTTAAAATGATTATTTAATTAATATAATGTAAAAATATTTCATAATATATTAGTAGTAAATTTCTTTTTATAATAGTCTTTTATATGCGTAGCGCTAAATTGTTGAAATCATTAGATTATCATTATCATTAAAACACTAAAATGATTAATTGTATTTAAACATAAAAACAATATGAATTTTTGCTTTGTTGTGTATTAATTAAACGCCACTTTAATAATTTACTTTTCATTTGAAAAGTATACAAGTTTTACCTATTTGTTATTTAAGTAAGGTCGATCGGTGAAGATTAAAGTGAACATTAAACACTTGAAAATACAGCTAAACATCAAAAATGTATTTTACTACTGTTAGTTCTATAATTCTATAAATAAAATATGTTTTATGCTTTATTATATCAATTAATATTTAATTACACATCGGGATTTGGACATTATGCAGATACAATTATTCGAATAATTTTAAAGCATTTATTTATATCATACTTGAAAATGTATCTTGTCTTATTTTTCATGTTATCTGAACCTCATAATCATTTTCTGTCCATTTACCAGAAGTATATTTAATTAAATGTAGTTTATATATGTAGTTAATATCAATAAATGTAAATGAAATATTTTTTTCTGTTCAATATCTGTATTGTGGCTTTTTATACATACAAATTTTTCCTAGAAAACGGCCAATTTGTTTACATAGTTTGATAGGTAAGGAATGTGATAATATAAGACACTTTAATACTGTGATTTTTGTAAACAACTAACCCAGCGCATGTTGAATGTTTCAAGTTACTATTTGACATTGTAAACTCGTTAAAAAATAAAAAATCATCACACATCAGGTGATCATTAAAATTTATCAAAAACTTCATATTCTGTTATGTGATAATAACTAATTGAGCTGCACCTAAAGATGGACTATTGTATTCAGATGAAAACGTTTGTGTTCTGTTTAATAAATATTCTCCAGCAACACAAGGTGTATTGATAGTTCTTTATGTAATAATTAATTCAAAACTCTTGAGCCATTACAGTTGCTAAGAATTATTTGTATCATTTCTCGATAAACTACGTTCATTTATATTAAAATTAGTAAAGTGGTGTGATAATTTAAGCGAAAATTGATAACTAAAACTCTACAACGGTAAACAAACATTGCTAAACCCGATATATAACATGAATAAACACCAACCATATGCCGAAAATCTATCTGGCTAGTTTTAGGCTAATTACTAAATAAATTACGTAATCAATTTGGCACTAGAGGTAGGCGTTAGGCGCCATGACTGAAGGTCCGGATAGCGTAACTAGCAACGCATCTGCACGGTAAGCAGGAGTTGTAGGTTCGAGTCCCGCTCCGGGCCGATTTTTTCTCCCAGCGGTTCTAAATTATTTAAATTAATTAATAATTTTTAAAATTATTAATATTAATAAGAGATGGCGCCTAACGCCTACCTCTAGTGCCAAATTGATTACGTAATTCATTTAGTAATTAGCCTAAAACTAGCTTGATAGATTTTCGGCATATTGTTGGTGTTTATTCAACAACGGTATACAATTGATGTTAAGAATAGTTTATTGAAAGCAACCATACGTTGACGTAAGAAAATGTTTTGCTGAAAATACAGTTGATGTAAAATAAATAACTTAGTGAATCTTAGCTTTTAACAACAATAAACTTGTTTCTTATAATTCAATGTCACGAGTTGGTGAAATAACTAGAAAGGCAAACAATATTGAATTCGAGCCATGCGAGATCAGGAAAGTGTTAAACTACAATTCAAACATTCCACAGTATATAAAAGAAAATATATTCATCATGGAATATAAAAAAACGAGAGCAGAAAAAGCTCACTACAGAAGAAAAAAACACCTAAACGAATTGCGAACAAAATTCCTATTAAACGGCTATCCAAAAAGAATAATAAATAACTGGGAAAGTAAAATCAACAATAAAAGATAAAAACAGAGTAAGATACATATCCTTCTCCTATATTCGTGGCTTCTTTGAACAGGTGAACAAAAGTTTTGATAAAATAAAGTTAAAGCTAGCCCCACCCTATAACAACTTGCAAAAAAAGAATCCGGAAGGCTAAACCTGGCATAAACATACAGACATATACAACAATACCGAAGTCGTCTATAAAATACCTTGCACATGCGAACCGCCAAAAGTATACATTGGAGAAACAAAACGAAAATTAGAAACAAGATTAAAAGAACACATCGTGGACCTGAAGTATAATAGAAACAACTCTGTCTTTTTAGAAACATTGTACAATCCACAACTGCAAAATAGATAAGAATGATGTTATAATAGTACACAAAAAAAATTGTACAAAAGAAAATTTCAGGAAAGCTACGAAATTACTAGAGACAAAAATAATATAAACAAGAATCTAAGCATTGACGTTCAATCAATCAATCAAATCAATCAATCATTTTATTTTTACATGTAATATACATATATCCTGACCCCGCTGTGGCATTATCAGGAAAAACTATACAATAAGTTTAATTAATATTACAATATAAAATGTATAATACAGTATTAATTTATATATTATTTGTTATAACATAAGCTATACAGTTCAAGTTAGATATTGGTATATAATATTTCAATATATATATGTAATATATATAATACGTTATGAGATAATAGTAGAACCAATATTAATAATATTTACAATGTTTGTAACTGAATATATTCAAAAGATATGTTAACATACATGTTCAACATATATATTTAACAATCTTATATTTTAACGTAAAGTTGTGAATGAACACTCTCTTAAAAATAGTTATTATTTCTGGTTAAATATTAAAATTCCAACTACTTACATTAATAATATAAATTACTATATTTATAATACATAATTTCAATGCTACTAAAATTATTAATATGCAATTAGTCTGTACAGATTAGTATTCCAATACTTTAACTATACTTATAGATTTATTTTAAATTAATACCAGTTTCCAACTGTAGTATTCTTAATTAATAAAATACATGTTGAAAATCACTGAAGATAACGTAAAGAAGTTCATAACTACCAGTCGTTGGTAGCATTAATAGTTCTATATGTATCAATAATTCACACTAATCTCTGTCTTCAATTCTTATCTTCAATTTGTATTTCCATGTCCTCTGTGAGTAATAAAACGTATGTGGTCACTTATTGTCATATTAGTATTTTCAGTCCTCCCTGTGTTTGCATCATTTCTGCAGTTAGTGTTCAATGATCACTCTATAAAGTTCTTGTTTTCTGTCTGTAGTCTATTCACTTGCAATGTTTCATCTCCAAGTTGACTTATAACAAAGCAATAGTAGATCACTGATTAATGAATAGCCAATAACCTAATCATTATACATAATTATAGTTTCACTATTTCTATAAGTACCAATGATATTATTAATTTACTATTAATCCATATGTAGCACTCTAAGCCTACTGAAAGTAACTTCAAATTATCATTAATTTAATATTAATTATTATCAATGCATGCATTCTTATAATAATTCTCCAGGAATAACCCTATTGCAATGCAGAAATGCTAGAGCAACTTGCAATAGCTATTTAAATATATATTAAATAAGTATTAAAGATTTGAATTCAGCTGATACAAATGAAGTCAAAAACTTTAATTATAAATTATCTGATTGGTGATTGTATAAATGCTCTCAGCAAGCTTAATAAAAGCATTGTAGACATTTTTGTTAACCCATATGTCACAAAGTTTACATGGCCATTGTATGCCGTATTCTTCCAGAATTAACTGCAATTCCAGCCTCTCTTTGCAGAACATAATGCAGTCATAGAAATAATGTTCTGGGCCATCAGTTATGCGACATGTAGGGCAGTTATCATCATTTCTGGTTGTAAAACGAGTTAGATATGAGGCATACTTTCCATGACCGGTGAATATTTGCATTGACGTTCATAAAAAACTGACTATAACTATTGAAATAGGCTGTCTGCGGCACTCGAGAAGTGAGACGTTACGAGTTACGAGTCATGCGGGGGAGGCCGTCAAGTCGGGAGGGAAGAGAAGAGGAGTGGGAAGTATGTAAGGTGCCTGAGAGATACTGTGTACATAAGATACAACTTATCTATGTAACAAATTGTAGAGGGGCGAAAGCCCGAAACGCGTATCTGTATGAATTAAAAGTGGATGATGAAATTATTTGCCAAGTGTCGTTAAATTCACCAAGTCGTGACATTGAATTAAAAGTAACAAAAAAAAGAAGACGCGGTTTCAACAAATAAATAAAACAATAAACTTGTTACTGTTATATGTTATTTTAACAGAACTAAAATATTTACTAACATAGTACAGATTACAAATGTAAGCAAATTACACAATTGCATATAAGCCAGATCTTACGAAGGCGCTGAATTCGATTTGAAAATTTACATAAATATGCCATTTCTTATGTTAACTTAATTTCTAGTCACAGTCATAGTTTTTCCAAACGCATATTAAATGTAAAAGATAGAATAACCGACTTTCTGTTTGATGCCTGAGAAAAAACGAAACACAATACAGTCGACCCCCTATAACGCGGTAGATACGTACATATATTTTATAAGAATTTCACGTTGTAGAAATCCTTAAATATATGAGCCAATCACAGCCTGGCACGAGTGCAGTTTACGTACTACGGCTGTTTGAAAGGTTTTCTACCATAAAATTAATCGATTCTAGACTAATTTCACTCAACATTTCCAAAACACGTATTATATTTTGGGAATAATCCGTATAAACCATGCTATAAACAAAAAATTGTAGGATTACTTACCGAGTGTGCACCGTTCGACGACGCCATTGCTTAAGGTTGTTTTCGTCGCGGAGCAGCGCACCAAACGTCGGGCGCGTATTCTGATAAGTTATTTTTCTGTGAAAAATTCGTTGAATTTTAGAGACATCATTAATAGAAATAATTTTTATGGCCGTTAAATAAGAAATGTTTTTTTTTCACAAGAAATGTATAAAATAACAGTACTGTATTTGACTTACAGTACCTAATTTATATACTATACAGACGATAGTGAACTCAACTTACCTGCCTATACTCTCCGTAGCGTGTAAGTAATCGGCTGCTCGTCCACTATAGGTCTAGATTCGACCAATCCTGTCGCGACACGAGTCGGCAATGACGTTTTACAGCATTTTACGAGTCTCTTTTAGCGTCTTTATACGAATACGGTCGCAATTTTTCGCCACGATATATGAATCCGCATTACATAAACCCGCGTTTTAGAGGGGTCGACTGTAATCATTGCTGCTGATGTATTTTATATTGTTATATATGTAAAATCTTCGACGGCATAGATAGTTTTCGTTTAATACGTTTTCCAATAAGCAACATACTAAATATTATAAGTAGCAGACGTGTCAGTTGCGGAGATGAAAACAATACAAGAATCGCCCCTATTTTGTATTCGATCAATTAGTGTTAGAAAAAAACCTGTGGAAACATCAGCTCTTACTGAACAGATTGTATCATTTTAAAAAAGAATATTTGGTGGAAAAATTATTGAAATTTATTTATTATACTCCATTTCATCCCAAACAGTTCGGTAATGTAAAAAGCTTAGCAAAAGCAGCAAAGTTGCTGAGAAATACTTATGAAGAATGGCAATCGGATCAAAATACATATACGCTACATAAACCAGTACAAATAAATTATACGCTTCGTAAGACCAAAGTTTTGTATCTGGTAAAATTATTTTAATCCGATTTTATGGATATTCGACATTTTTTAAAAGACAATAATGGGATAAAATATTTATTAATTCGTTAATACCCAAAACTTATGATAAAAATTACCCTCATAATTATATTCTCTCGATAGACACAAATAATCTTAGTGGGTTCGTAATGAGCGCATATTTACCTGTAAATAATTTTAGATGGTTGTGTAAAAACGGAAAATAAACACTTTAGACACTTAATATATTTAATGAAATTAACATTTGATATATATTATTGATAGAAGTAGATTTAAAGTATCCGGAAAGTATTTATGATAAACATAATGATTTTACACTAGCTGCTGAGCACATGAATATCCTGTACGATTTACGATTTTTTTCTCTGGCCCAGGTGGGCTGAAAACCCAGCTACGCCACTGTTTCTTTGTTGGGGAATCATTGATTCGACAGTGCTTCCACTTTACGTACGTATATACATTTACGTAAATTCTTTCATATATATTAAGATTATTATAATTTATAATTAGTTTATTTAATTAATCGGTAGATAATAATAATATGAAAATTGTCAATTTTTAGCAATATTATAATATTTTTTAATTTTATTAAATAAAATTTATTTATATATTTTATTTAATATGTTTTTATTTTGGCGTTCTTTAAATTGAAATTTCTATGTTACTATAAAAAGTTTTAAAATTATAACACTGTTTGAAATTTTCTTTTTCCTTTTAAGTGGTAGTTAAAACTGGCAGACTTTGATTTTAGCATAAACATACCAAAGGAAAGATGAACATAATTGCAGACGCTTTATCCCGCCCCGATCATTTGGACCTGAGAAAAACTTAAGGGGATGTAACTTCACTTCCGTTCACCCCAATTTGTGGATGAAGATAATAACATCACAAGAAGAGGACAAATTCTTCTGTAAGATAAAAGAAAACCACGGTCCGGCAGTTGTAAACGATGATATCCTCTCTGAATTCGAGCTAGTAGGAGGCGTGCTGATCCACAAGAAACCGTAACGATTCGAGTTCCGCAAGTAGAAGCAAGTTTGCATAGCAAAGAGAATGACAGACAAACTGGTATGGACATTTCACTGTTCCCGCTGTCAGACTATCTTGGATACGACAAAACATACCACTTAATTAATCATTATTATTACATTAAGAACCTACGAACACACGTAAAACACAATGTTCGTAGTTGCAAGACATGTCAACAACAGAACCTCCATTACGGCTAGCCCCTTTGCAGGAATCTGAAGTAGCCGATTTGCTTTTTTAAAAAATCGCGATAGACATTATATACCCTATTCAGATATCTCCGAGAGAAAATCGTTACATTTTTACTATGATTGACATTGATTAAGGTTTAATTAAGGTTTATTATGTATGTCATTAAACAAACGAATTATTTTCTGTAAGTGTTATTGAGGGCGAGTAAATTAATAATTTATCTTTCAAATCGAAAACAAAACTGTGATTATAAGTACAATAGAAATTTAACGAAATCAATTCAAATATTTTAGAAAAAAATATTGCAATGTATGGTTGTACAATTTTGTTGGCTACTGGCTCCAGCTATTTTGATCTGAGTCAACGTACAAATTTTATTGACGACTCTTCGCTGTACAAGTGACACGATTTGGTTACGAAAACTTACATTGCTGTCATTTCCAATAAAAACTGCATTTGTTTAGTTTCACTATCATTTTCAGAGCCCCTCAAATCAATACTTTTTTCTGCATTTTATTTGTTTTTTCAATTTTAAGTTTCTTGCTCAAGGGTCACATACAACAGCTGTAGAGATCGACCCATTCTTTTCCTCAGACGAATCTTTATTTTGTTGTATTTTCTTTTTGCAGAAAACTGGAAGTAATGAATAATCTAATTATAGCCAGAGACAATCGCTCTGTGAGCTGAAAAAATTCCTTCAAAAAGTTGATCATAAGACTACTTTCAAACAATAACTTCATATACCCAAATGAAAATACACCCGGAAATTGTGTTGACACGCATTAACCACTTGTCACTCACCGATTAATTAATTTAATGTAATTACGTATTAAAAACACTTAAAACTGAAAAAAACGAAAGAAATGCATTAATTTTGAAGAAAAAGCTTTAAATTTTATTTTCCTTTGTCTGGCCTTTCTGTCAAATTTGACACTGACTAGTCATTGTTTACACAGCTGGAGTCGGATTTTCCGGGACATTCTCATAGAAGTCTCGGGAGGCGATGGTTTTATAGTAGGGTGAATACTAGTTTGCCGCATATTTTTAAATATTTTTAAAAAAATTCAAATTTTTATTGCGATTTCCGACCCCCCCCGACTTAATTAAACTTATATATAATAAAATCTATTAACTAAAAAAATTAAAAAATCTATTGAAGATCGTTTTTGACATAAGAAAGTAGCTTTAAAAAACTTTATCAAAGTCAAATCCGTGCACTACGACTTTAGAACGATTAACTAAATTTGATAAAAAAAATACCATCAAAAACAATTAAGCCTTAATCGAGCCTTATCGAAGGCTAATTAAAATCGCGATAAAATTTTTTTGCGAGGGCAAAAATTTTTGAAAAAATTTGGAGACAAAAAACATTCCAAAATTAAAAAATCTTTGGGGGGCCGAAAGGACCGCATTTTTTGAAACGCTATGTAACATGCCCGAGTTAACTCGAAACTGGACGTTACGGTAGCCAATTGTGAAACATGAAACTTTTAACACCACAAGTGTCTGTGTGAAAAACATCACGATTTTTTAAACACCTGCTGCTACTAGACCGGCTTTTATTGAGGGCAAAAAGTAGTTATACGTTCAAAAATCACTCTGATTGTGTCGAAGTTGCCTAAGCCAGTCATCGCTAGTGTTAAACTATTTTTGATGCGTCTGCTAACGAATTTTTTATTTTTTATACTAAATTTTTACAATTTTGTAGAAAATAACGAAAGAAGTTTTGCTGCATACTTCATTAAGTTAACAAATTAATATATTTTTTACATTTTGTACGACTTGCAGTGCACTAAATAATGCGGGTCGTAGGTTTCGCGCTTCTGGTTTACACCCTTAATGAAAAATCTCATACTCTGTCAAGCAGGGAACAGAAAAATCATGAGTGCTGCGATAAAGTTTAATCTTCACTTCAAATGCACGAGTATTTTTGAAGAAAAGAAACAAATCCAATTTAGGAAGATTAATTTACATATCATTTATATCGACGTAACACAGTGTTGTATTTAATAAATGTTTCTATATTAGTATTGTCCGAAATATAATTTAATATGATATAATTTTAGGTCGAATTTACAATGCTAAAAACGCTAAATTTTGACAATTGTTTTTCAAACAAATATATGTTGAAAAACCAACTGCTGAAATACTTCCGAAAATGCACCAAATATGTGAATATCTGTGATTATTATTATTAGAAAACCATATGATTGACTAACTGCTAAACATATCAAAATATTTCAAACATTGTTTAATCGTTAAATCAAAGAGTATTCATATAATATTCAGTACTACAGATTAATTTCACTATAATATTTTTAATAATGCAGGAATTGCATGTATACTTTAGATTATTCCTGTTCGAATGACTCGGATTTCGAATTATTTAATTTACATCATACGAGTTTCATAAATTTTATAGCAAATAAATTGTAATCGTGTTTTAACGATAAGCTGTAAGTTATAAAAACTAACTTATTTCATAGTATTTGTTGAGCGAGAACAAGAATTTCAAAACTTGTAGAACTTCATATGCATAAACAGGCTGGTCCTGTGCACTTAACAAATGTCTTCGTGTGTCTAACATTCCAATAATAACTTATTTTTTGTTAAAAAATCTTTTAAATTTGACATACTGCGAGTACAGAAGGATCGTAATTTGCTAACTACTACATGAGTTAGTAGCGATTTAAGCCCTAATTGTCTTTTGTCTACGTTAGCAGACAATATGTAAGTTCTCACCTGTAGTATTTTTAGTTTTACTTGTTTTCTGAATTAACCTATTAAAATTTGTTTTAAATATATCCACTTAATCGTGGCGGTAACAGTTCAGATGATAAAACACGTAATTAAATTTAAACATATATTAATTGCATAAATCTCACATATCCTGTCGGTCATCGTCGAATATATTATAATCTTTATAATAAAAAATTAAAATATACTTATTAAAAGTATTTCAAAATGAAAAGATTATTAATTTGTTACATTATCAATAACATTTTCAATTATACAAATATTATAAATGGATAAATAAATCATAACAAATATTTACAAAGACATTGTATTAGTGAATTGCATCATAAAATATTGCACATTCCTATAGCAGAATTTTGTAGCAATTTTCCAAAGAATTTGTATTAATACTGGAACGCAATGCATTGTACAGTACAGATATTAGTTTATAAATTATGCTTCTTTGTAATAAATTCCACTAAATATATAAATATTCTTGTAAGAATGATCAAAATTAACCAGGAGAAAAATTAGTTAATTAATTCTTTCTGAGCAGTTTTCGTTTAAAGGACCATGCAATACATTTTATTATAGTATTTATCAATCAAATTGTTTGCATTTCAGTAATAAATTACAAGTTGTTGTTGCATAATTTTCTATTTCTGTTATTCCATTTCTGTAAGTAGCATACGGATTGACATGCCTTGAATTGTTTGCAGACGTAATAAAAGAATTTCCGATAACTTTAATCGTTGTATTGGCGTATAGGTCTCGATGCACGCAAATCAAAAATAAATTATAAATATATAACGCACTATTCAAATATATTGACTTTTATGGTGTAAGAGCGATGTAGTTATTGTTGTAAGTCTTCGTTTTATGGTGTTACTTAATCCAGTTACCATTTCGTGTATTACAATATTTTGAATATCTTTTGAACTACTATAAATACTTAATAATCTTCGTAAGTATTTCGTTTACTTTTAGGAGACTAGTGTTAATTCCAAATTAAACTATTTAGTAAAATTTAATAATCCACCCACTGCAAATGAACTAATTTGAATGTTTAACTAACACAATCTTAAGTGTATTTTATAAAACATCGCTATTTGAGCATAAATCGAAGTAAACCCAATATAAAAAATTTAATATTTTCTATAAAGAATATTTAACAATAAACTTTTAGAAGCTCTTGCTCGTAACTTAAGGTCATCGAACAAGCGAGTAAGGGAAGCGATAATTATCGTTATATATTGATATTTATCGGATTTCTTGAAAGTATCAATACAGATATAAAAGAAATATTTCTGGTATAAATTGATTAATATGCGGACCTTATAACATTTCTATAGTTGTTAAAATGAATTAATATAAATCACAGAAAGTATTTTATACTTTGATTCTTATCATATGCATTTTTTAATATTACTTTTATTATAAAATTTTGTAACAGATATAAGATTAATACTAAAAATATAATTAACTTTTATCATAATTAAGTAAGAAGTATTCTAAAAAGTCATTATTTCTCATTAAAAACTCTAAATACGTATTCGTCTATAATCCATAACCTGTTTTTACTGAAAATAGCAACTAAGAAGTTTGAATCGCACTATTGTAAAAAACAATCTTCCAATAAAGTAATAATAATGATAGTGCAGGTTATAATTAGAGTTCCACTTTAATTAAAATGGCAATAACATGAAATCTAGTAGACAGAATGTTATCAAACTTGGTAATATTGTACAAGACGTCTTGCGATTTTATTTCCCGAGAAAAAACAAATACAGTAGACTTCCCTATAACGCTTAGATACGTTCCACGCTTACTGAAAATTACGTTGTAGGAATGATTAAATACATGAGCCAATCGCAGCCCGATAGGTGGGAACTTTACGGACTAAGGCTGTTCGAAAGGTTTTCTTCTATAAAATTAACCGATTCTAGACTAATTCGACTCAACATTTCCAAAACACGTATAATTTTTTGGGAATAATCTGTATAAACTATGCTATAAACAAAAAATTGTAGGATTACTTACCGAGTGTGTACCGTTCGACTATGCCGTTGCTCAAAGCTTGTTTTCGTCGCGGAACAGCGCAGGAAACGGCGGCCGCGATTTCTGATAAA
>NW_019385042.1:174957-182360 GCF_000671375.1 Centruroides sculpturatus
ATATCTTCATGAAATCCATTACACAAATTTTAAGTAAAGCTTAACATGCCGATCTTGCCCCGATCTCCCCTATATATAGGCACGTAATATATATAGTTTATTGTCAAATAATTTAATTTAAAATTTTATTTTTGGAATTTTTTGAAAGCTATTTATAAATATCTACACATTTATTAGTTATTATAAAATGAGCATTACATTAACAACATTTATTAATAATCCTATTGAATTTCATCTTAATTTTATAACTAGTCGTGCTTTAAAGAAATAATTATAAATTTGTTATATTATATATATTCTTGTTTCTTAAAACATGCGCTCAAAAAAACAACCCAAAATGGCGGCTCAAGTAGTAGATCACGCGTCCTGGCCTTCTTATATAGACCTTGGAACAGTCGGAAGCACGGCCATTTTGGAACTATACGTAACATTAACCGTTATTTCTTTTACTACGATTACTAAAATTGAAGTTCATAATTTAAGAATTAAATTATAGTAGTAGAAAATAATATAAAAGTAATTATATTATTTATACTCGTACAATTTCAAAACTATTTTCTGTAATAATTTGATTCTACGGATATTTTGATATTATTGACGACAAAAGTTTAAAATTATTGATTTCCTTACCTGTCCATTATTTTTGTTTGACGAAGTTGAATTGTTTGAACCACGTGACATAAAAAGTTATGTCAAGGTCCTGATGAGAATGTGCAGACAACTGAACGCGTGAAAGAAGACCACTGAGTCAAGACCGTGCAACTATCTATGTTGTAATTGGGTAATTTAAATTAGCAAGCAGTGATACTAGTGAGACTTTATTAAACTCATTTTTTTTCATTTTCTCGTTAAGGCGTGAAATATTATTTTGTACCGTAAATGGTACTTGAAATATTATAATGTACTGAAAATGTACTAAAAATCTAAATGTACTGAAAATGTACTAAAAATCTAAATGTACTTTCAATTTACTGGAAAAGGCAAAATGTACCAGAAAAGTACAAATGTACTAGGAACGGCAACACTGCATGAAAACATGAAAATAACAATTTCAATATCGCTATATATTATATTTTTCTGCATAAAGTACTAGCAAATTGTTTAGCAAAACATCATTCGCTGTATTTGGCTACTTATATTAACAATCTTTTACATTTAGTTTTACAACATTTATGTATAAGCTTTTTTTAGTTAAGGAGTTTCAATTTGAGCGGTGTTGTAAGCACCAAATTAAGTATATTTTAAAATTCCTCTCAAACATAAAGTTATTCATTTGTGCAGAAAACTTAAACAAATCATTAATTATAAACATCAGTAATAAAGCTTTGATTATTAAATAATTATTCTGTATTTTAGATCTACGATAACTACGTTTCCATACAAAGATTCTCTTCAAAGAACTTGCCAGTTGAATTCAAGTTTAAGGTAAATTATAAATGAAATATTGTTATGTAATTATTATCTTAACTCACTAATTATAATTATATATTTCAAGATCGATTGTTTCATGAAAAGATTCGGAACGAACAAAATGGGAATTTCTGTTGGCGACTTTTTTTACGTTCGAAAAAACTTCATAATACGGGTAAGTCAGCGTGTTAATGCTTATCTGTTATGCAATAAACAATTGACTTTGCTTGCAGATGGCGAGTGCTTTATACTCAATTTTCTCTTCGTTGGTGCAAGTAACTGGAGTGATGAACAAACACATATCGTGTAATTTAACTTCTACATCCAATAATAGTAAACTTGTGTTTTAATAGTTTTCAATTTTACTGCATTCTGAAAATATCTGACGAGAGTAAGTAAATTGAAAAATAAATTATACAATGTTGTAAATCATTGANTTATATATACAGTACCTAATTTATATATAATTAATATATAATTATATGTACAGTACCTAATTTATATATAATTTATATATAATACTGTACAGACGATAGCAAACTCAATTTAGCCGCTCCGTAGCATAGCGCAGGGCGGAGGTAAGTAGTTCAGCTGGTCATCCACTATTGGTCCAGATTGTATCAATCTTGTCGGGAAACGAGTCGGCGACGACGTTTTAGCAGCTTGTTTATACGAATATTGCTACAATTTTTTCGCTACGTTATGAGAATTTCCATTATAGGAACGCACGTTTTAAGGGGGTCGACTGTAGTTCAAAAACTCACCATCGACTTTAAATGGCGCTGTCTGCAATATTTTTAAACGAAATAAGACACAAGGACATCGTTGAAAATATTTTAAAACGCGGTACAGAGCATGTTTAATGTGATGTCCACCATTTTTGATAAGTAAATTGAATTACATTACTGTGTTCTCAACAGTAGCTCTTAGCATATCAATTTCTTCCTACGTAAGTCATAGTGATTTTGCGTAACTCTACAAACAGTTTCGTTTTAAATGTACTGTACCGGTTTGATATATATGTGAGGAACCGGGAGTAGATAAATATAATCTCATCCACTTAATCGTCTACAGGATGGTAAATCCTGCCCGCAGTGTGGTAGGACGGCTTTTAAAAAAACAGTTTAGATCAAAGATCGTAAAATCCAAATCCGGACACAGGATTAAATTAACATCGTGTCCTAACACGCGGTAAAGATTTATAATAATCCGGAAAAGAAAGCTTTATATTCGAGTGTAGAGTGGTAAGTTTGACTTGTAGCAGTGAATGATCCAAACTTAGCAACTAATAAGGAATCAACAAGTAAACATAACAATTAGTGTTTAATAAAAAAAAAACACATACTCTATACATTGCTCTAAATCGAATACAAGATAACATGATCGATCTTTACTCTAAATAAACCTCTAGTCATAGATATATTATTATTCCGAGCGTATATTTCAAATCTTAAATGAGAAAGTAAGAATTTCTGTCCTCTCTTCGAGAGAGAGTTTATGAGTATAAATATAAAACATGCTACCTTACGACGTAAATCGATACGTTGTCTTCTTTTGTTCGGAGACTAAGCGTTGATATGTGAGAAAACGATAGTAAAAGTTCGGGGAATGAGAGTATTGGCAAGCACTTCTAAGCGTGAAAGATCACTATATGAATGAGAGATTCTTAAAGCAGAAGATCGCCTTTTATGGTCTTATTAATGTCTATGAACTGCAAGGAAAAAGGAGAAACTAACCATTTAACGGGCTTTTTTCCTTTTGTCAGGGTGCGAGAAACAGCGTTTGCTACCTTAATGTTATATATAATTAATCATAAATAATATACAAATGTATAATACTTTGATTTATGCATAAGAAATTCAAGCATTGAAATTTTTCGAATAAATTTAACATAATTTTTTTTTTAAATTTCATATCAAGGTATTAAACATCAGATTTGGTAACAGTTAGCTCAATAGTATCATATAATACATACATTCTTATAAAACTCTTATTATCTAATAGTCGATATCTTTTACGAAAACGCTTTCTCAGAATATTTAATGAAGGATCCGTCATATTATATGATTATTTTACAAACACTCATTTAAAATTACAAATAAGAACATAATACATTTGTATATAAGTTATATGAAAATATAATAAAAGTGGTAATTTTCATTGGTTATATAATTGTATTTAATTAATACGAAAAAATGTATTTTGAAGTTGTCATAATGCCACGCTTCAATTTTAATATTCACGCAAAGTTACATAACACAAACTTGACATACCACACAGGACACTTTACAGAGTGTCATGCGTGGTATCTGTAGTAAGTTCGAAATTAATGACTATATTGTTATTTGTACCTTTAATGATTTATTTTTATGTTTTTATAAATTTGTAGCTTTAACTTTTGCCGTTATCATTGTTTTCAATACTTTCTCAGATACTATATCAAGATTTTAGTTCGCTCGGTTACCGTTAACCCATTTCTACTGTTTATATAACTGTAAATAACTGTATCGCGTTTAACAGCTGAATCAAACTACTCGAGCTAAGAATAAAAATATATATATAGGATTTTGCGCGTGCCAAGCGGTAAAGAAACGCATCACATCATGTTATTTTGAACAGTTGTTTTCTCTTAAGTAATAATTATTAGTTAATTATCAGTAATTCGATTGATCTAATATTTAACGGTAACGAAACATGCTGAAGATACTTATACAGTCGACTCCCCTATAACACGAGTTACTATAGTTCGGATTCCTATATCACGGCGAAAAAATTGCGAAAGTATTCGTAAAAACATGATAAAAAAAACTCGACGAAAACAATCTTAACCAATGGCGTAGTCGATCGGTGCACGCTCGGTAATTAATTCTACAATTTTCTGTTTATAGCACAGTTTGTATGGATTATTCCCAAACAAAAATTATACGTGTTTTGGAAATGTTGAGTCCAATTAGTCTCGAATCGATTAATTTTATGAAAGAAGCCTTTCAAGCGCCGTAGTCCGTAAACTGCATACGTGTCGGGCTATGATTGGCTGGACTCGTAGAAAATGGATTCATAAAAACCGGAACGTATTTACTGTTTTATAGGGAGGTATATGTTCGACTGTATATTTAATGTAAATTAATAAAATGTTTATATTTTATCTGTAATTATATAAAATATTTTCTGAGTAATGCTTTTTCTTTGCAGGGTTACATTTATGTAATATTTTATTAAGAAATTTAGTCTTATGAAAATATGATAAACAGCTCGAATAAAATCAGGTATGCATCCATAAAGCTGAAATAACTCATATAAATAACACACATAACAAACATAATATATGCTTCCATACCAAAGAAACAATCACCAGAGAAACGATAATTTCGTCTGATACTTAAATTATCCGATCACTACTTGTAAAAACTTATCGAATATACATAATGGGAAACAGTACTTCAAAATTTATTAACCGGTTTAAAAATCTACAAATTTTCAGTCAGGAAAACAATGGTACTTTCTTGTGGACACGATCAGATCGATGTGTGTCTTACAACTTACAAGTGCTGCTTTCTACTTTTAAAGTTTTTGGCATCGAACCTTTCGAAAAGTGTAGCTGTTTCGAAGAAGATATTCACGGAAAGCCACAAAATAAAATAAGCGCATTCTATGACTTTTACGTAAAAATGATTGAACTCTTTTTATGGTCATCCTCGTTGTATTTATTTGTAATAGCATTCAACGAAAGTTCATTTTGTCACTGTACCATATACGCATATGGGAAATACTACAATGAGATGCTCGTACTAATTATCGTTATGAACATTTATATCGCTGTTCAATTTTCAATATTGAAGAGTAAGAAAATTTCTACTCATTTCATGAAAAGCACTTACGAAGATGAAAAATATATGCCATTGAAAATTGAATTGCCTATATTAGGATCGTTCGTATTCATATTTTTCTTGGTTTTGATTGTTTCGAATGCAGTGGCAATAACCGTGTATCCTACTGTGAAAAGATACGATGGAAGTGAACTCGAAGCAATGTTCTGTTCCATTTACTTATCGATTATGTTTCTGCAGTTCATAGGACAAATATGTTCAATTCTGATTATATTTGTCGTGAGTTTGTTTTGCATAGAAAAGAGACTTATGAAGTTATCTGAAGAATTGCAACAAACAAACACAACTTCTTTATTATTGAAAAAAGAATTACAAGATATATGCGAAAAGCACACAGAAATTTGGGAAATCTTTGAAACGATCAACAAGCAATGGGAAGATCTTAATGCTTTGATCTATGCTCACTTTGCATACGAGACGTGCTTTCTGTGTTTTGCAACGATGTTTTTTGATATCGATGCTTTTGTTCGAGTACTTTTCGGCGTCATTTCGATGTTGTTTTTAACAGGTTGTTTACTTGTATCATGGGCCCTGTCTTACTTGACATCTCTGGTAATTATCATCTTTTGTTTTTTTGGTATTAATAATTTACTATGAAAAATATATTATATAATTTTTATACACAAGTTTTCGCAAAAATACTATTTTGTAACATTTACACGTTCAAACATCAATTTAATTTCCTGGAATAGATTGTTTGTAGATAAAAATATATTTTATTCATTGTGTGTATGCGTTACAACATATGACTGCTTTCGTGACAATTCAAAGTATTTTATTTTCTACAAGAAAGTAATTTTTATACAGGAATTTATATAATTTCAAATGCTATTTTTTATCATAAGTTATAATATAATTACGTAGTAGTGATTGAGAGTCACAGATATTACAGGTACTACTATCTAGTTGCGTAGTCGAGTAAACTGGCGAAACCGCGGGAATGTAACGGGTTGAATCCTCAGCAACAGGCCAAGAGAAAGTTATCGTTTTTTTTGTTCACCTGTGTAACTCCTGTATAAGGCCAGTTTTAAATACACTTTTATTTTAATTAAAAACGTGAAAAAATGCAGGGAAACTCCACATTTCCAGTCCGTAGCTGAAGCGCAAACCATAACCATTCACTGTTGTTTAATGTTTATATCTACTTGTTTACTAGCAGGGTCAGATTCAGTGTTGCCGTTCTTAGTACATTTGTACTTTTCTGGTACATTTTGCCTTTTCCAGTAAATTGAAAGTACATTTAAATTTTTAGTACATTTTCAGTACATTATAATAATTCAATTACCATTTACGGTACAAAATAATATTTCACGCCTTTAGAAAAAAAATGAGAAAGATTAATTTAATAAAGTTTCACTAGTGTCACTGCTTGCTAATTTAAATTATCCAATCACAACATACAAATGGTGTTTGTCTGTCGATGTCAGCAACGTAGATTGTTGCACGTCTAAACGGTCTTGACTCAGTGGTCTTCTTTCATATGTTCAGTTACCTGCACATTCTCATTAAGACCTTGACAAAATTTTTAATGGCACGTGGTCCAAACAATTCAACTCCGTGAAACAAAAATAATGGACAGGTAAAAAAATTAATGATTTTAAACTTTTGTCGTCAATAATATCAAAATATCCGTTAAATCAGAATCAAATTATTACAAAAAATAGTTATGAAGTTGTACGAGTTGAAATTGTTATAAATACTTTTATATTGTTTTCTACCACTATAATTTTATTCTTAAATTATGAACTTCAATTTTAGTTCTCGTAGTAAAAGAAATTAGGGTTAATGTTACATATGTTTCCAAAATGGCCGCGCTTCCGACTGTTCCAAGGTCTATATAAAAAGATCAGGACACGCGTGATCTACTTCTTGAGCTGCCATTTTGGGGTTTTTTGAGTTGCATGTTTTAAGCAAACTTGTACGAGCAGTCAGTTTTATATGACATTAATTAAACTAAAATTGCATAAATCCTGTAATTTCCAGTCAAAAATATAATAATAATTTCGGATGATTATGCAACCCCAATTTTATGTAACGTTTTCATCAAATAGTTTAAAAGAAACAAGCATCCTTATCTTTTGCTGTCATGATTGAAATTAATTAAAT